>NW_010178576.1:164635-176093 GCF_000695765.1 Mesitornis unicolor | reverse complement strand
CAGCAGTTTGTCTGTCTGAAGTGCATTGGGGAATACAAAACTAATATAAACAGAACAGCTGAAAACTGAGAGGGTGAGAAGAGGAACCTAAGGAGGACATAATTCCAGATTTGGGGTGAAATAAGCTGACTGCTTTCCTTCTGTCTCACGATTTCTCTCTCTGTCCTCCAGCTTAGCATCCCACGAGTGAGTGTCACTACTTGCAGAGGTTTGCAAGTCTGGAAGTTCCTTGTGGGCTGTAGTTGTGGTTCAGGTGGAAAGCTGGAAACTTAGTGGAAGGGTGGGAGAAGAAATGATGAAGGAGATACTGATCTGGCAGGAGATAAATTTAGTGACCCATGAGAACGCATGGGTCATTACTTAGCATCCTTGAGTTTGGATGAGGTTATACCAGCCAGGAAATGGCTAATTCTTCTACTGGTGGACACTGACCCTGGAATCAAGAGAAACAAACAGTATGGACAGGACAAACATCTCTACGGTTTTGCTTTGTGAAACAGAAAACAATTCCCTGTTGGAACTTATGACAGTCACAGTGCAACCCTGAGGTTTTAAAAGTCTATATTATATGTTATGAAGTGCAGTCTCATGGTTTCACAGAGCTGAGTGAGCAAATTCTCTGGATAACCTAGTGGCTTTACTACACTGTATCACTTGTCTGCTGCTATTGCTGCTGTTTAATTTAGCTGTGCTCCTTATGTGTAACGGAGATCATTCAGTTCTGTTCATCCTGAAATCAGTCACAATAATTTTTCTTACCGTCTCCATACACGGTGTGCACTGACTGTATTTTATTTGCAGGGAGACACAGGAAGAACTGCACAGTATCTTGAAAGTATATCCCAGATAGTTTGGTTTTACTCCATCTGCATTTGTTGATGTAAAATTCCTGCAAGGTTCAGTGGAATCTCAGAAACCTATCTAGTCCCTCCAGGCCAGCCATCTGACCTAGTGATTGAGCAATCAAGAGACACCGTTTTCTGACACTCAGGAGGAAGATATGTGGGAAGTTTGGCTCTCAGTGCTTTAATTGCTGGGAATTTTCAAACCTGGGTCAATCCTATGGGGACCTGGCCCTCTCTCACTTTCCTGCCCCTGCAGCCCCCAGGCAAGCACAGCATGTTCCTAAATTAAAAGAAAGCTGACTGCTCTGATTTTCATTGGATGAAAGAGTTTATGTGTATTTTCTCATGCTTTTTGTTGTGTTGATGACTGACAACGGCACTGCTTGTGGCTTTTCTATTTTATCAGTTATGTTCCCTAATGTCTCAGTCTTTTGAACTGAGGCATTTGCAGAAAGCTGGTAATAGTAGGACTGAATATATATACTAACATGAAGTAGATCTGATTAATTTATCATCTTTTTGCAATTCCACTTAACAGTGGTTACTTCTGTTTGGCACTACTCTGAGTCATTATCAGGCTGAGGACTTGTTATCTTCCAAGCTTTACGTAGGTATTAAATTTCATAATGCTGTGTAAATTAATCAAATAGGATTTATTTGGGTTCTCAGCCAGTGCAAATAGATAATGGGGGCTCCAGTGTAGTCATGACAAATGTACTCCAGCTGAGGATTTTTTCCAGTGTCTTCAGACTGGTAATGAGTAACCTGAGGCACAGAGAGTGCAAGTCTGCTCTCATCTGTACTAGTGAAAGTTTTTGTAGCTCTGTGTTCAAGAAACTTATTCCAGGCTTCAATTACAAGTAAGTTCAAGTAGCATCAGAATTTGGTCCAGAGAAACTGAGGCCCAAGTTGTGAAAAGTAACCTGTAATTTTGGCTCTTTATTTTTAGTGTCTTGTTAAGGCACCAAGACACTCCAAAACTGAGACAGCCAAAATTATAAGCTGCCTTTGAAATGCTGGCTTACTGACTTGAGCAAGTCTACACAAATCTACAGTGGATTTGAGTCTTCTCACATATTTTTCACGGCAGTGTAACTCTCTGAAGGTCAGTGGAGCTACTGCTGCCTTACAGCAGTAGAAATCACAGAGGAATGTGTCCCACATTGCTGGAAGCTCTCATGAGCTTTGGTATGTCAGTCCTGTGCTCATGTTCTGCTTTTCTTCATGTGTCCAGGATGTACCCATATTTGATTTGCTGAGAACTACATAGCCACATGCCTGTGAACATATCACACACTGAGCAGCGCTATTGATAGTGTAGCCAACATTTTGGCTTCTCTGGTGATTTCTATGGTGTCCGATAATGTCTTCTAGCAGTAGGAGTTTTTGGGACTTGGGACACCATGGAGTAGCAAATATGAACAGGAGAAGCTCATGGTTTTTGGATTTGGTAGAAAAGTTATTCTGAGAGTCTGGCATGCTTATACCAGTGATAAAGTTTCTCTGGAGGTAGGAATTAGAGAGAATTAAGGTGGAAAGAAGGAAATAGATAAGAAAGGGAGGAGATGAAAAGGCTTGCTGGAATTCAAGGAGTGGGAGCTGGAGATCAGAAGGATGTGTTTAGACTGTGTGAAAATGGAAATAGAGGTAACCTTAAGGAACTGAGAAAAACTTTGGCAGCAAGAGAGGAATGGGCTCCTTCTCTGAATAAAAAATGTTTGCTCACTTTCTATTTTTGCTGGCTTCAAAGTAATAATCACTGAAGTTGATATTTCTGCTCGTGAGCTTTGAAGTCCACATTTGCTTTTGTTGAAGAGTATTTTTCTCTTCACTGTGTCCCAAGATGACTTAAATTCAGGCAATGCATATGCCAGCCCTACTCTTCTTTGAATTGAGGACAAAGATGATTTGTGAGACCGAACAACTCTATTCTGTGTCCTTGGTATATTACTTTTTTGAGGATGCATAAACAAGGACTTATTTTTACTGTTATGGCTTTTATTATTCAAGGCGGTGAACAAGCCTGATTTGGGGGGCTTTGTACTATGTTTGCCGTTTATAGGGACAAAGTTTTTAGCTGCTTAAACAATTGAATTAATGAGACACGGACAGAAATTTACACGATTCCCTGTTCATCCTTGAAGAAAGTGGTCAGGTCCAATTTAACTTTTTGAGATCTGATCTGAAGATGTTTTCCCAGGACATTTTCATAAATAAAATATACAAACACACACACACACACACACACACACACATGCATGTGTGTACGCACACACAAAAGGGAGAGGAACATTTCTGCCAAGAAGCACAATCCAGGTTGCATTTCATTGTGAAGAAGTCATGCAAGGATACATTTTGAGGGCTTAACATCGCATGGTAAGATTTCCTTCTCCCAAGACAAAGCTGTGGGAAGAGATGAAAAATCTCAGAGGATGAGTCCACTGGTAGCTATTAAACATGATAATCTGGCTGTGCTCCTATATCCATGTCCTAAACAACTAAAAGGATTGAGCAGGGATAGGATCAGATTATATATGGCAATTTTATATGCTTTCCCTGACCATCTGCAGCTGACCATTACTTGGAGATAGGGTACTGGTTTAGACGGACTTCTGGTTTGAAGTCTATGTAGTCATTTTTATATTCTTGTGGTCTTTGAGAGAGAAAACATTGTGAAGATCCTCTGATGTTTCAGCCATTCTACAAGGGAGAAACACTCATCTCTGCAAAATGTGGGCTGAGGAACCTCACCAGGTACATAAAAAAACCCTAGAAACTTACGTGTTAGAGCCCTTTAGGTGTCAAGAATGCACACGAAGAAACTATACCTTCATTTTTAGCACTGCCTGTGTCTTCTTGTCAGTGAGAAAAGTGACCAGCATCTCTCCTTGTTCCCCAGTTCAAAGGTGGATTACAAACAATGGCAATTTTTTGCAGAAATTATTTAATTTGCTAACCCCCCTCCAGTTATTTTTTAGAAATATTTTGCATTTCCTTTTATATTTAGATATTTCTCTAAATCTGAACATTTCGAGCAAACATACTCATTACTAGTATGATTGTTGCTGATATTTTAATAAATAACAAATATTTTGAGTGCTTCCTTTTTCCAGGAAAGTTCAGTGCTTTTTTTAAAAATAGGCTATTTTTAGGTGTTTCAGGCTGGTCTTGAAAATTCATTAATCTCTTTGCATGCTCTTGGTCCTGCAGTGTCATCTGTTTTCTTTCAAATCTCCAGAAGGCTGTGACAGAAATACGTGGGAATTCCATGTTGCTCTGCATCAGCCTGCCAATTCTGCTCTTTTCCTTGCCAGGTTGAAGGGAGCAACCTTTTCAAGAAGGAATGAAACTACTGTGGAGCTGTATAAGCATCCTTGCCTCTGCTGATCTGTGCATAGAAATTTCCTGGTCTCTTGTAGACATGTAACATGATTTCTGTCTAACATGAAGCTATTTTTTCCCTCAAAAATGTTACAACAGTCCAGGCCCTCTGAAAACACGTAGTCAATAAATCATCAGCCTACAATACAGTAGGTTTTGCACTTTCCACTGATTTAAGATCATACCATGAATGCTGTGAGTATTGTATGCTTATTAGCCAGATTGTTTCTGATGGAGCTGGAGCAATCTCAATGGACTGTTCCTATTTAAGCAGTAGGAGTTAAATGATGATAATATTTTCATGTCTGCAATCATATATCATACAAGTATGTGAGGATAAGTCACGTATGTTTAGTTAGATAAGGCTAGCAATTTATTCTTTGCATTCAGCACTTTCCTTTGGAAAATTTCTGAGCACTTTAACTATATTAATGGATTTAGCATTTTAGGAAACTGAGGCACAGCTTTTTCAGATGTCTGAAACCTGATGGGAGTCTGTACTATCATATAAATGCTCTCACTGCAGGTAGGTTAGAGACACATTTTTTTTTTTAGCTATCTTTATATCCTCTGAAGTGTTAGTTTAACAAAGCCATAGCAATTTAACTAAAATATTATAGCAACATCTTTATCATTGTGTCACATTTAGCCTTCTGCCTGGTAGACAAGCCATACTTCTCCGAGAATGCAAGTATATCACCCTACTGCAGAGTGGGTACTCCTCTCCTTTCTTTCTCCCTCCTCCATGTCTGTGTTGTGGCTTCCCGGAGCCTCAAGTTATAATCCCCATTTCTTTTTCCTACTCTCCACCCTTCATTTAATTATTGCCTACACTGAGAGTATGACACTAAGTACTGCTGATAATGATTGTAAGAGGTCTGCTGTAACTAGGTAGCATGGGTGTACTTGTTAGATTAAACAGCATGCATCTGTAGAGAAGGTTTGCCAGGATATCATTCTTCCTTACAAACATTGTGAGGAATGGGGCCATCCACTAGTGCAGACAGTCTTGGTTTTCTCCCTGAGTCACTGACCAGTAAGCTGGGATGCCTCGACTGTGAGTACCCTGCTTTAATCCATTTGGCAGAATCCTGACCCCCTCCAGGAAGGTGACCCCATCAGCATCTGCACAACAGATGAAAGAAAGCAAGATCTTGACCAAACACGAGGGAACTTCAGTCCTTTGCTACTTTTGCAGCCATGTATACAGCGGGAACCAATTAAACTATGTTTCTAACAGCTGAATGCACAGACAGACAGTTGGTTTTGTTCTCGCCTGTGCTCTGATCTGTCAGCATCCTCCTGCACTGTTATGTGGGGACAGAGTAATAACCATGCTAGGGCCTTGCCAATATGAACTGTCTTCCAACTGTGCCCTACTGAGATATGAACTTGCCCTCATTGCCTGTTTCATACTTTTCCTGCCCTGTGGGTCAGGCATCCCAATGAGTGAATCTCTCAGGCTCTGTTGTAGAGGTTCTGAAATGTGTTGCCAATGACACAGGTACAAAGTTTGACCTCAGCCTTTCATCGTCAAAAGGATTCAGGCAGTCTGTATGAATGTTACGAAGTCTTTGGCACACACCATTACTAAGTTACAGGGAGAAAAACAGATGCATTTTCTGACTAGGTGAAATTTTCCTTGGGGGACTCATGAATTGTTTTCCAGCTGTGTCTGGGCTTATCTAGAATAGCTTCATGTACCTGCTGGGGGACATGTGTTAAGCTATAAATGTCCTACTGTGTCCTTCATGACACATTTTATGTTTAAACAGAGGCAAAATTTAGCAAGCAACTCCTCACTGCCTCATTCCCTGCTTGCTTACAGTGGTGATGTTTCCTAAGTTCACATCTATTGGGACATCTCCAGAGGCCCATACTCTTTCTGATTTACACATCTGATAGTGTAGCTAAGCTACTGTGAAATGGGAACCTTGCCTAAGAAAATACTTAGTGTAAATACAAGCTACAGTTGACCTAACGTAATATGTTAATATTTTCACATGGTATCACAGTACTTTTAATAAAAAGTAGTTTAACAATGCCACTTTTTTGGTCTTGAGAGTCAATTTTTCAATTACCGGCCTCGATTTTTGCAAGATATATCAACATACAATTCAGATTACATATATATAAATATTTTCTTTTTTTTTCCTCACATTGACATGAAAAATATTAGCTATAGCGATGTGTATTTTTATGCACAGAGCATGAATATTCAAATAGAAGGACTAAATTATGATATCTAGAATAAGGTATCAGTGGTCAGGGATGTGATATTATACCTCTGCACAATGAAATACCTGATTTGTCATTGTCAGCTGCTTTAAACTAAGAGTGAAAATGGCTGCCTCACTTCCATTTCTGCTTCACACTGGTCACTTGAAAAGTCTTACGTTAATCTGGGACAGTATTGGAATAAATGTGCTGCGGAGTCTGCTGGACTATGTGTCTGTTATGCAGTTGTCTGTGGTTGTAGGAAACAGGATGTGATGACCTTGTAGTCCTATTCTCCCATGAATGCACATGACACAGAATCCAATTGACCACCCTACAGGCTCTGGTGACATGTGGGAGTGCAGCAAATTAAAATGGAAGCAGATGGCGAAAAAGTGCCCTCTGTGTTTTGCCTTGTCTTTTCTTTCAGGGATGTTGCCTTAAGTCTTTGATCCAAATAGCCTGCTGAGGAAATGTGTCTCTGAGCTATGATGAAACAACACTAGGAACGCTGTGTTCAATTCTGGGTACTCAATACTAAGTAACACAGTGATGGGGAGAGATAGGCAACCTTCATTTTTCCTTTGAGCACTCATTAGTCATGGTCTCTTGGGATTCTTTAGCTCTTTCAGGAATAAACTTAATTCACAAAGAAGTAAGAGGGAGTTGGGCACTTTGGTGCCAGACTAGGGGGCAATGCTCTCTGACTTCCATTAAAATTTCTCCCATTGTTAATCCTGGGTTTGCTTCTGCTGGCTGGCCACTGCCATTAACTGCCATTAACTGATTGCGTGACTTGGGGTATGTGCAGATACAGCATGTGGATCTGTCTGTCCATCCCTCTGTCTATCTACCTACCTAACCTGCCTATGTGCCTACCTACCTGTTCGATTGCTTGCTTGTAATGGAACAGCCCAGGATGCATGTATGTATAAGCTTTATTTTCTAGGTTTCCTGTTTAGACTTTGTGACCCTAAGTCCATGAGCTTTCTAGGTTTCTGTATTTGTTGCATTTGGACTTTTAAAGCTAAAGTTCTCACCAGCATTTGGAGGCCTGTTTCCAGGGCCACATCAGTTTTGCCATTTGATGTGGATCATACACATTGTATCTTGTGTTGCTAATAGGATGGGGAATGATGGGCTCTATAGCCACAGTGAAGCTCCCTGAGAAATTCACTCATGAGTGTCACAAAAGCAGTTTTCCCAGTTCTGTGATACTTAGAAGCAGTCTAAAAAGTCTCCATGTAGAATAAGATGCCATTCTGGATTTGTTTAGTATTTCTGGACTTCAGCTGTGTTCTGAGTGTCCTATGAAGCTTTAGGGTTACAGAAAAGGTACTGCATCTAGGCAAATGCACCCGGACTTGAGTTTGTTCAGCGATCATTGTGCATGGTTCTTAAATCACCAAGCTCACTTGTACATATTCACTAAGCAGAGACATAGTAATCACTGCATTATATTAGCGTCTGTATATCTGACACACCCAGTGATTTGTTTGCAGACTTTCCCACACCCTCAGAGTTGCCACTTCTCAGTTTGGGTCATTTTTACAATGGCTGTGTCAGATGTCATTTTCCCTCCAGATATTTTTGGGTGTAGTTGATTACAGCAGGGAGAGAGGACAACACAAGTCTGCCTTTTGCAGCTCACCTGAGTTGCATCATTTGAGAGCATTAAAATATTCAGGTGGTTGGAGTAGGTAATCATTATAGGTCCCTTCCAACTGAATGAAACCCCTTCCCTTCCCTTCCCTTCCCTTCCCTTCCCTTCCCTTCCCTTCCCTTCATTGGGTTTTTTGGTTTGGTTTGGTTTGCTTTGATTTTTACTACATACTTTCTATCCATATGGCTACTGTTCTTGATTTTTCCACTCCTTTCTTTACCCAGCAGAAGAATACGGTAGTTCTGAGAATCTGATAATCTTTAGCTATAGGCCAAACTAGACCTCACCACATTAAACCACTGTGCTAGCACAGGCCTTTCTTTTTCTTATAGCCATTTGATATCAGTAGGAAGATTTTGTTATACTTCTATTTCACTGGGCCTGTCTGATGTATTGAAAAGTCTGCGCGGTTATATTTATTACTATTTAATGGTTTTTTTTGCCTTACTTGAACTGTTTCAGCTCTTAGAAGTTCTCTGCTGTAAAATGTGTCAGAGCTGACTAATTGGTCGCTTGTCCTGCCTGCTTTGCTAATTGTGCTGAGCCACAGAGTATCTATTGGATGTGCGAGCAGGGAAAGTAAGGAAGGGTTTTGTTAACTCAGGGAAACAATTGAGTTGTAGATGGGAGCTATGCTGCTGGCTTGGCCAATAATTACAGACTGCAGACATCACATGTTCCAAAAGCTAGGCAACCTCCATCTTGCTTAATACTTGGGTAAGATACCAAAGCCTGTATGAAGCAATGCTGATCATTTAGAGGCATGTATCAATTTTGATTCAAATTCAAGACTGAAATCTGAGGAATTTGGTATTACAGGATATCAGTGTTTCTTGCTTGTGTTCCACAGTGCTTTTGAGCATTAAACTAGTCATCTTTGAGGAAAGGATTAAAGAGTTTAGACTATTAGGAAACATAACTTACAGAATAAAGTAACGATTTTGGTCAGTACTTTACTTGCTTCAGTAAAATGTATAGTTCTCAGATACTTATCATTAGGTACACTAAGAATGGAACACAGTCTAATATAGCTGTCTTTGATTTCTGATTTATCTTTGGTTTCTGGCTGCTTGTTTCTCACTCCATACAGACCCTTAATAGACTATCATTTTCCAAAAACTCTTAATATATATGGTCCCTTGGACTTTGCCCCTCTGTGTCTGAGAGCTGTGTTACACTGGGCCAATTACAGGACCATATTTACAAAAATATTTGTTAGCTGTGGATGCTTCAGCTTTTGTGTACGAAATGCGTATAATCTATGATGTCACCCAAAACACCTCAACTCTAGCAGGCTTTGGCTTTGACATGTAGGGCTTGGTTTTTTTCAGAATTGTTGAATATCCACATCACCAGTTGACTCCAAAAGGAGTGATGAGTGCAAAGGCATTTGATCGCTTGCCGAAGGTCACAGTGACGGTCAGGATCAGAGTGCCACAGAGCAATTCCTTGCTCCAAGTAAATAAACACATGTGACAAACTAGTAGAAACTTCCGAGCTATGCAGGGATCCTGTGTAGCTGCACCTCCAGAAATGAGTCTTGACTTTCTTAATAAGATTTAAACTACACTTTAAAATAAGATTTAAACTACACTTTCATAATAATAACAGCTATTGCCACCTATGCGACAGCTATTGCCACCTATGTAGCGACAGTAGCTACCAGCTGAGTTGGAACCATGGTCCACTACTGAAGTAATCTCAACCATCATAGTAATTGTTTCTAAAAAATGTCATGGCTTAGGAATTGCTTGGAATGTCCCTTCTATGTTGGCTTGGCACTGACCTGCCTGGTTGCAGAGTGTGAGGGAGCACTTCTTGGTTTTCTTTCCTACAGATTTACCAGAGGTGGCTTTGCACCAAAGAGGTGGGTGAACAATGCAGCAAGCCCTGCTTTTTCATATCCACTGCAGTAAGTTTAAGGTTGCCTGGAAAACTCAACAGCTATAGAAAGCACCATGCTGGAGTGGTGCCACAGCCTCATCCTTCCTTATACTATCAGCTGAATTGGCTGGGGAGTTCTGGCTGCACCTTTTCACAAAAACAGTAATTTCCCTGAACTCTCATTAGCACACTCCAGTGATCATGGTGCACCATGCTGTGCAAAACCTCCACATACTTCAGGAATAATGTAATCTAAGTTTTTGTCTGAGATCTAAGCATGTTTTGACTAATGGTGATTAAGAGCTGAAATAGAAGCAAGGCTGGAGAAGTGGGCTAAATTTTTTTTCTCATATGGCTGGATTGTCTAAACACTGGGGACTAAGATGAGCTTATGCAGAACCTTCTAACATTGACTCTGAGTCAGGCATTATTATTCTTTTAGAGAGCACAGAGTCAGAAACATGAATTGGCTTGCCCATGCCCACACAGAAATGCACAGCTAGTGTCAGCATTACAACTGGGTTACTCAGAAGCACACAGATGTGCAACATGTGTCACACTACTTCCCACCCCTACTTGCTGTAAAGACTTTTTGCAAGGGATCAGATGCTTACTCTTTGTTCTTTTGCTGTCTTCCATGGTTGTTCTCTTTTAGCATAACTTTCTTTTTAATATAAAAGTCTTCCTGAGTAAAGTAATGCTTTTCAATGTGTACAGTTTCATGATCACTGTAAAAATACAGTTCCTTAAGTCTGAAAAGGTTTGTACCTATAGAGAATTCTGTTGTTTGCTCTCCTGGGTAAACCAGTACATACCGGTGGAAAGTGAAAGAGAACATATGAAGATTTCTAGAAGTGGCTGAAGGAAATTTTTTTGGCCATAGCTAAGCACAACACTGAAAATGAGAGGAAAATCGATTTAAATGAAAACAGTAAGTTCTAAAAGGTTTAGAAAACTTCAGGTTGATGCTGAGTTTGGCACTTGTCTGTTGACAATTTATGAATGCCTTTGTCTCAACCTAGATGATGGGCATAACTGTTCGTGTCAGCTTCCCTACAGCCTGCAGCAGAATGTGCAGGCCCTTTCCTTTAAAGCTTTTGGAATTTACATAACCCTGCAATTGTAGCAATGCAAAATGTGGCTCTGGTTACAATAACAAGGGTTTAGGGAATGCAGGGAGAGATTGTAGCAGCAAAGGCATAAAAGCAAAACAAAACAAAACCCTACATGCTGTTTTAATTTTCAGCAGCCACGTGAGAACTGTCCTGCAGTTCCTGGCTATAAATAAATCTCTGCCGTCATAGGAAGACAAAAAACAAAACAGTTCACATTCCTCCCAAATTTTGTTAAGGTTATAAAAAATAAAGGAAAGGTAAATATTTCAAAAGCAGAGTGTGTCTTTACTGAGGAATGTCAAATTTTTACTCAAGGGGGTTGATATTTGCATCAAGTGAAGAAATTTGACATT
>NW_010178576.1:150726-164604 GCF_000695765.1 Mesitornis unicolor | reverse complement strand
CTTTCCCTGCTCCATCTCCAGCAGGTCTTTTGAGAAAACCACTTAGAACTGCATACAGATAATGTGCCAGGCAACGCTTCTTAAAGCCCCAGGGTTTCCCTGCCCCAGTGTCAGGTGAAGCAGGAACTTTTTTTGAGATGAATGAGGACTACACAGAAGCATGCCTGTTGCTTCTTGTCAGATGTTACTTCCTAGTTCTGTTATGTGTTAGGAAGACAGGGACTTGGTGCCAGGGTTTTTCCACTTTCCTAGTAACTTAGGGTTAGAACTGTAAGTTGCACCTTTGAAGAGATGTGGAAGTAATGGGAATGTTCTTCATGCCTCTTCTCCAGCTTTCTGCTTTCATTTATAGGACACAACTTGAAGGACAGACTGGACAGAAGGCTGTGTAAGGTATCAAACATATAGGCTAGTATTGTGAGGAGTTTCATTGCATTGGCTCTCCTACCAGAAAAAGACAAAACCAAAAAAAAAGCCCAAACCCATCACTTGCATTTAAGTGGTGAAATAGAGAGTATCTAGGTCTACAGCACATCTGCTTTGCAGAAACCATACTAATAGCAAAAGCTGAAAGAGGAAGCTTTCTGGAATATTAGTTGTATTCCTGGAACAGCTTTGGGGAGTAGATTTGGCATCTAAAGACAAATTCTTTGCTGTAGCAAACGGGAAGGGAATAGTGACGAGGTTCTAATGGCACTGAAGCAGAAGAAAATGAAGGACCAGCTTAATTATATGGATGTAGCAAAAAAACACCTTAATTTAATGTTTTTTATATTATTATGACTGGTCTTGTATGTGGAAGAATGGAAGTTATTGTAGAGTACTCAAAGAGACAGCCCTTGAATGAAAAACTAGGTTTAATGAGGACAGATGATGAAGTCCATAGCCATAGCTTTTTCTGAACTGTTTTCCATTCTTCTAATCCCAACAGATGTGTTGTGAAATAGGTGTAACTTTGGGCATTAAGGTTGGAAGCTTCAAAAGGTTAACCACTCTCACTATTTCTTCTATCATATGCTGCTTTTATGCAAGTCTTGGACACCAGGTCTCCAGAACTGGTATGTGTGACATTTGGACATTTCAGGGAATGAACTCTCTGATCAGATCTGAGGTGTTATTTCATCTCTTTTATGAACAAAACTTGCTGCACCTATTGCCTAACCTGAACTGAGCTGAACAGTATCGGTATCTTCTCCCTCTGCTAGGGTGGTGGGGTGCTGTGGCACTTACAGTGCTGGGAGCAACAGAGGATTCAAGAACAAACAAACAGAAGCTTGTGCAAATGTTTGAATAAGAAAGGGAAGCCAAGTCAGAGAAATACAGAAAATGTAGTACAAGAGGACTACTAAGTAGCCAGCAGGTAATGTGTATTCCTATCTACATAACAAGGCCTACCTGAAGGCAACAGAAAGTATTTATTATTTGCCCTATTTGACTCACTGGGACATGAGGGAAGAGAAAGAACTAGACAGCAATGTGAAAAGGCAAAGCACTAAGTTTCCTTACTGTTGAGGAGTACAGTCAACATGAACGCATGTGTTGTTGACAAAAGCCACTGTGCAATGTAGTACCATTAGTTTCACTACTGCATTTTACTGCACAATTTTCCCTTTCAATGTCACTTCTAGAGTCATAACTTCTCAAATTCACTACACGATTCAGCTGAGGACAGACAAATAGTAACACACTTCCCAAGGCAAATTCTTCCTGCCCTTTTGAAAAATTATCCCCATGCAATTTTTTTCAGCAACATCAAAGAATTAGAAGAAGTAGACAGAGAATCTTGACATAAGGCTCCCTCTCCATTGTATTAAATCTATTCTCCTCCTACAGAGTTTCTGTCTCAAGAAAAAAATGGTGCATTTTTCCAGCTATGCAGATTAACTAGTAGAAAAACCAGTGTCTTTACCACTGGCTAAAAATGTAAACGAAGTATTTTCATTCTCTCTGTTAAAATGTGGAATGGGTTTCATAAACTTGTGAGACACAGAAAGTGAGTGAATGAATGAATGAATGAATGCAGCTGTAAGGTGCTATAAAGTTTTTATTTCTGTGTGTTTCGAATGACTGCATTATTCATAAATGGTTAGGCCATGAGTGAGTGACTCAGCTCATCCCAATAAAAAAGCCGCATGCTTACTTGGTATAATCCTTTTTTTTTCTTTATTTCTGCCACTTTACTTGTTTGGTTCGTGTCTTTATTAATTTTTGCCTTGCTTTACCCTCTTTTAGAAGACATCAGCTATTGTGGAAACACTGTCACTAGTCAGGACAGGGTTTAGTATTGTGCACACGTGTTGACATGGCTAAAGTGTGCACAGAAGGCTTTTGAAAAATGTATGAGGATCACTTCATTGCATAGTGAGATGCTGCGGCACTGACAGATGCAGTTGTGAATGCAGAATCAAACAGCCAGTGCTCCATACCAAAAGTACTGCTACAGAAATAAGTAGGCCTCCTTGATAAGTAAGCTCATAGTTGCTATATATGGCTAGACAAAGATTTGGTCACCTGTTCAAACCCAGTTTCAGTTAATCAGAATGAAAAATTATTACAATTGCAAGTGTGGCAGGGTAAGCTACCTTAGGTTTAGACTCAAGGATAAGATGTAATGCTGTGTGAATTGCATGACTAAGAATAGCTCTTTAGGGAATATAGGGACAGACTGAACCATGAAGTGGTAACATGGGGAATGAGAGCAGATAACTGTTAGCAGAGAGCCCTAGGGTAACCAGAACCATATGAGGGTTTCTCTGCATAAATGAGATGGAAAGGTTTAGTTGAAACTTCTTTTTAGGAAGGTAAAGGTCCAGGTCTTAAAATGTGCCCTAATGTGTCAGTGTGTTGAAGAGCCCAAGTCAGCAAAACTGGAGACTGGGGAAGAAATATCAACACCAGCAAACTAGGAAGGAACTGCAGTTTGCTGGGAAACTGATTGATTTAAGTTGACCCTGAACTGTGATGTTGCTTTGAATTGGCATGAGGCCTCCCAGAGCAGGATATCTTTGAATTTGCAAGTATTCTCTGGAAAGCCTAGGAAGGACAAACTGCTGCTGAAGAGGAGCCAGATGTTGCTTTGAAATGGTTCTTCAGTGTATGATAACATCTGCTTGACACTACCCCATCGTAGGGATGAATGATGAGCCAGCTGAGAGCTTGTGGGTCAGGATTAGTAGGACTCATGGACTGGAAAATCTTAAAGGTCTTTTCCAATCTAAAGGATTCTATGATTTTACTGAAGTCTTCTTCATTGTGGTCTTTACTGGAAGTACTCACCTTCAGAAATTCCAGGCCTCTGAGACCAGTGGCAAAGTACGTAGCAAGGAAGACTTACCCTTAATGGATGAGGACTGGATTAGGGAATATTTAAATCAACTAGACAAAGAAACAAGTAAGTCTCTGGAACCCCATGAGATACACCCACGAATACTGAGTGAGCTGTCCGATGCCCTCGAGAAGCCACTCTTGATTAGCTTTGAAAGGTCATGGCACTGGGGGAGGTTCTGGAGGACTGGAAGAAAGCAACTGTCACTTTTATATTTTATGGAGGATCTGGAGCGCCAGGTGGACAGGCTTATCTCAATCCCTGGGAAGATGTTGGAGCAAACAATCCTAGAAATAATTTCCAAACATATGAAGGACAAGAATGAATGGGAGTAGTCAGCATGGGTCTATAAGAAGTAGCACCTGACCATCTTAATAGCCTTCTATGATGAGAAGATTGGCTGGGTAGATAAGGGGAGAGCAGTAGATGCTGTTAATCTTGACTTTAATAAGACTTTTGACACTTTCATGTAACATCCTCATTGACAAACTGATGAGGTGTGGGCTAGATAAGTGAATAGTGACATGGCTTAGTATCTGGCTGAGCTGCTGGGCTCAAAAGGTTGTGGTCAGCAGCTAACGGATCAGTTACAGGCCACACTAATGGTATTTCCCAGGGTCAGGGATCTATAACTTTTTAACACGTTAATTAATGGCCTGGATGATGGGACCGAATGCATCCTCAGCAAGTTTACAGACAACTGACAACTAGGAAGAATGATTGATAAACCAGATGATTGTTTGGAGGCACCTCAACAAAACCTCAAAAAATTCAACAAAGGCAAATGCCAAGTCCTGTTCCTGGTGAGGAATAATGTCATGCACCAGTACAGGCCTTAATATGTTGGTTTTTTTTTTCTCATGTCTGAGTCAAAACAGCTTAAGAACACTTATCACAGCTAGCACTTTTTTGGGCCAAGTACTATTTGGGATGTGCTGTCCCACATCTTCTTAAAATAAGTTATCCCAGGACAAAAATCAAGAATTGTGATGAAAGGTTTGAGGGGGAGCAGTAGAATTGTTTCCTGTGCTATATATAATTTGAGGTTGGGTAGAGGACTTCACTCTTTAATGTTTCTGATGTGGTATCTTTCACTAGTATCAAATTCTTACAGAGGAAAAAAAAAAAAGAGGCCTGAATTTACCCAGTGTTTATAGATCTTGTATTAATGTTGTTACTGAAGTGGAAAATGGGGTTAATAAAGGGAAAACAAGGCTCTATGTTTCTGTTATCTCCAAAAGACAACAGTTTCTATGAATAATCTTAAGGGACCCATAGAGGAATAGACAATTTTAATGCTATTTCTCTTGAAACAGCTTAGTTAAATGCCATGGGAAGCAAACAAGGAAAAGGTCGCTTTACTGGTATTTCCTAAAACGACAGTACAGCAGCATTTGTGGAATGTCCTGGAGCATGATCATTTGGCTTTAATAAAAAATAATGAAAAAAAACCAGCAACAAGAAAATTAGCTGAATGATAAAAGTAAATAATTCATAACAGATTTCCTTCTAAGTCCTAGAAGTCATCTGTCTAGAGCAGCTCATACAAAGAAGCCAAAGCCAATAGTTCTGTATCAGCTGAAAACCATCTTTGTATATGTTAATCACACTCTGTGCAGACAAATCTGTTTGGTTTTCTCTATCAGTGGTTACTTATGATCCCTGTACTCAAAGTTAATGTGTAGAGTAACAAAATGTGTAGAGTCACCAATCAGTAATTTGTCTACAATGCAGATACAGTCAGTGTTGAAGATATAATGGTACACATGTGATACTCAGATTTGGTTGGATTCTAGAGTGTATTAAGACCATTGTTGAGTGCTTCAACAAAGAAGCCTTTCAGTGTTTTCTTGCCTTTACATGGCCAAAAAGTACCTACTACCTACATCTTCTCATGCTTACTGTCAAGCACATGCTTCAAATCATTCTGGTTTAATACAAAGTAATTTCATCAAAACTCTGGAAGACTCTGTACTGAAGTTAACAGAGACCACGTAGGAACCTCTGTACATATTTCTTCTGTAATTTCTTTTGAAAGTGATAAAACATTGAAGATGCCTTTTATATTGACAGAAAGCTAAAAGCAATTCTTTATTTGCAATTGTTTCTCCAGAACACCATCTCTACAGTCAAAACAGCTGTACTAACTCATCTGAAGGCGAGTTCTTCCTATGCAGTGAGGACCTGAACTGAACAAAGACCTCCACAGAGAGAAGACCAAATCAGAAACCTACACAGACCATCCAGGTTAGTTCTGAATAGCATGAGAGAGGAACAGAATACCAGGAAACAGGATTTTAGGTGCCACTTCTGTTCTCTTAAACTTGTGTGATGTTACCTGTGTTCTCCAGGCAAGAGGAATCTTCAACCTATGCAAGGTGGTTCTCAACTTTAGAGCAAGATTATGGCAAACACAACGTCACTTTCCCCAGTTACAGACAAACTAGGTGTGTTTAGAAGCAACATATATCATAATGGCATAAAAATTGTAGCTTCCTACCCCAGCTGTTCTCTTTTCCTCATCACCATTCCAGCAGAACAGAACTTATATCCAGGCTGTCCTACAAGTGTTAGTCACACTGTTACTCAGTCTCAGGCCGAGCATATTAACTTGATTTTTATTATAATTATAGCTTAAACTAGAGGCATTTCTTGTAAGTTATTAAATACACCTATTGGAAATGATAGTTTAGTAATATTCTTGATTTTATGCTCTATTTTTCATCTTTCTTTCTTTATTCTGTCCTTCGTCCTTCCAGAGCGGCAACCAATTAGAAGAAAACATAGTGTCAGCATCTTCCTCCTTGGTGCAATTGAGGATCCTTCAGGGCTTTAGTCTATTAGGAACAGCTTGTGCATTCAGTTTGTGCATGAAGCCTAATTACACCTAATGTCTCATCGTTTTCAGCATCCTTTCTGTTTCTCTCATAGTGCTTGCAGCAATCACTTACAGAGACAAAACAGTGTGGAACCCTTTCTTCCCATGGTATTCTCTCTTTATTGGGCTCCAAAGTGCTGTGTAGTTATGTGACCCCGTTCCCTACTGCCACACACTCTGCAACAGTATTTACATGAGTGCAATGTGAACGTAAAGTGCACCTAATTCATTTTTGATTAGCTACATCCCTCAAGGTGACCAGTTTCTTCTCTGGCACGTGCAGTGGTTCAGGAGCAAACAATGATTTGAGGAGCCCAGTCTCTGTGCATGAATGTCTTTCATATGATCAAGGCCACTACCTATTTAAATATATGCTGCTCTTCTGGCATGTGCCAACTCTCCTTCTGGCTCAGACTACCACGATGGAATTAAACCTTGCAGAAACTGGGTGTGCCCCTCTTCATATCCCAGTCAACTGCTTCACAGAGAGAGCAATGTATTTGTTGTTTCCAGAGCAACTCAATCTCATGTGTAATCACACAGGTATTACTTATCACCCCACTGGATCACTCTGCATTCCCAGTGAACTGAACTGTCTTGCTAGGTAAAACAAAGATGGCTTACACCTTTCGTCTTCCCTGTCCTCACCCTCATATTCAAGCAGATTTCCAAGAGAGCAATTCAGCATCCTTTGCTTAGAAGTAAGGAGCCACCCCTTCGTAGGAACTTTGTCCCATTTCCAGGACTCCTAAGCATACAGGAATTCCTGTAAAGAAAGCCAAGTATTCTCCAGGAAAGTGTGTGTCACAAAATAGGACAGCTTCTACGTGATGGAAGTTATGTCTAAGAAACATCAGGGTGGGTTAACAGTTGTGTAAAGGAGAGGAAAAAGAAAAAAAACCAACAAAACACCAAAGCCCCAAAAGCCAGAGTAAAGAGCTTGGCCATCAAGTATTGAAGCTAAGTGTCATTTGCAATTAACTGCTCTAACTAAGGTCAGCTGCCTTCCTAATTGATTTCATCTTCTTACTAAGGGATCAGCACTGCTAATTAGTTTCCATGTAAACTTCAGAGGACATGAATAATCAGAGTTTAGCAAACCACACCAACCATAACTAATCCTTCTAGCTCTGCTGCAGAGAATACACAGTAACAAAATGTTGCCCACTGCCTAGCACTACAGATGGAGCCAGGACTTCTTGTTCCAGCCACTTTTTTCCACTGAGATGCTACAAAGCACTCAGAAGCACGCAGAACTGGCAACCTTGAAGTCACTTTTGAAGGAAGTGTGTTTCCTAGGCAGAATAGGAGTGGTGTGATAGCTCTGTCACCGGTATTGTAAAGAAGAAGATACTTAGCTGGAGCTCCCTACCTGCTAAGCATCTGTTTCAGGATTCATGAGTAACCAAGTATCATTTACAAAACCCTAAGCCTTTTCTAAGTTGGCATCAGAGTCTCATCCTACCTTGATCAGCTCATAGAATGCAGAGTCACAAGGGCAATTTAAAAACCATCATTACTTCTTCACTATGGTTTTGTGCTAACCAGAAGTCAACCAGAGAAAAATATCTGGCCTATACTCTGAATCAGAATAAGAAGTGGAAATAGCCTTTCCCTTTGCCTTTCCTTTTCCCTGTTCCTTTGCATAAACATTTTTTTTTCCCTGGAAGTCATTGAGGTCTGTCTCTTCATAGCTAGAGACTGACTTTATTTCTGACTGTGTTAATGCTCTATTCTTGGTTGGAACAAGACATGTTGATCTAAATCATTGTTAATTAAATGATGGCCAATGCAACATCAAGCATTTCCAAAACATTTCCAAAACTTTAAAAAAGCCCGTGTGCCCCTCCCTGCTATGCAGCTAAACAAATCTATGCACGTAAATCAGGGAAATAAAAGGGGAAAAAAGTACAGACCATTCAGCACCCAAACTAATTATTGTAAACTATTGTTAATGAAAGCCTGTGTTGCAGTGCAGCCCAAGGTGGTCATTGGATCCTTTTCAAAAAGGCAAAAAAAATGTTCAAATGAAAATTGTTAAGGAATGTCATTATACGAACTTCTGTTGAAACAGCTGCCTAGGGACAAGCTCGCTCCAGCCCTCCTTGGTTCGGATATTTAGTAGATCCAGCCAAGAACATGTGGTTACTAATGTTTGTGATACAGATCACCTGTCTGCATACTGCACCTTTCTGTAAGGTGACATTTGCTATAACGTAGATTTTTTTTTAAAATTAGTTCTCTCGAAGATTACAAGGTATACACAAAATAGAAGGAAGCATTAAAAAATGATGGGGAAAGCAGAAGAAGACTCCATTTTCAAATCAGTGCCCTCTATTTTGCTAACTGAAAATCAGAAAGAAACTGAAAGGATCTGAAGGTCAGTTGAATAGTTGGGTTTTTTTCCCCTAAAACTCTGGTCTATTATCCCTGAAAAAAGTATCATTAATAGATTCAAAATGGTCATAAGGTGTAAAATGTGAACGCAACCCAAGTTTCTTCAAGGCAGAAAAATGAAGTCAGAGTGAAATTGCTGGCTACAAATGTTTACAGTAGTCAGGGACTGCTAACTACCTTTAATTGCTGGCAGATGATCAATGTTTTGGTGGCAGAAAATTTAATCTAATTCTGGCTGATTCTGTCTCCCTTGCCTTGAGGGGTCTGAGTCTGAGTTGAACTGTTATCTGAAAACAGAACTGCATTTTCAAAAGGTTTAAGAAATACCAAGCAAAACAAGGTAGAAATGAGAAAATTCCTGAAAAAATTCCACATTTTTTCTTTTTTCCTTTTTCCTTCAGTTGGAATAATCTCTTTTTCTTTCTAAGAGCTTGTAAACCTTTTGTCTTTTCTGAAGAGCAAATGTCTTTTTCCTCTTTCCATATCTTTTATCCGAGTTGCAGTAAATACTGATATCTCTTCTTTTGGGCTTGCATGTTCCCTTGTCAGCAAACAACTTGTGCAGACCACTCACTAAATCTAAACCAGCACAGGAGAGAAGGTTATAATGGGCTTGAGAAGCCAATGAAAGAGAAGGAGCTGTGAACAGGAAAAACACAGGGAAAAGCGTGAAATTTAAATGTGCCATCTCCAGAACTGTCCAAACCAACATCCTACATCTTCTTATGATGGTTACAGATTTGAATGTAGCTCTAGTTGTAGTTGGCTTACATTCTGTGGTGTGGGCCATTTTTTAACATGTCACAGTTTCACTCAAACATCTGCATGCATGCACATGTGTAAATGTATACATGCGCACACAGGTGTGACATGAATTATGATTCATTAAGTGCCACAATCTTGTGGCATTAATAGTTCTAATTTTTAATTAATAATGAACATTATTTCAGATGAGCGTTGTCCTGATTCCTACTTTTTTAGAGTTCAAAGCAAGTTCTCAAACTACTGTATTAACACATTAAAGATGTGGGTTAGGATTGAAAAGCTTTAATCCAAAACTTATATATCCCTGAAATGGAGCACAGTTCCATTCTTACTCATCAGGAAATCAGTGGGAGTGGAATCCAGCCCTTAGATCTGATGGTATGGTTTGAGGCCAAAGATAAAAATAATTTTAGAAAAATTTTATTAACTAAAAGAACATAAATGCGTGTCTGTATTGTATTGACTATATATGCCTTACTTCAGCCCCTCAGCGATGGGGGACAGAATTTGTTGTGACTCTTTGGTAAGTAAGGCTTGTGATGGTTTCATCACCACGTTACATCCAGTGTCAGTGTATAGTAGTAATACTGCTCTGCATATCACACTCAAGAGATGCTCACAACATTGTGTGGTATTTCAGAAACTGGGAGATGTGCAGAAACAATATCTGTGGGGTGGGTATGAGAGTCTTGCTGATTCTGTAGCCTGTGGTGAGCGGGCAGAAGTTCTTTACTGAGAAGGTTGTCAGAGGCTGGAACAGGCTGCCCAGGGAGGTGGTGGAGTCACCATCCCTGGATGTATTTAAAGAGCGGGTAGACGAGGTACTTAGGGATATGGTTTAGGGGGTAGACAGGAGCAGTTGGACGTGATGATCTTGGAGGTCTTTTCCAACCGAGCGATTCTGTGATTCTGTGATTCTGTGATTCTGTGATTCTGTGACCCTGTGGCTGTACTGGGTGGTGGTGTCAGGCAAGGCACACAGCCGAGCTCACAGAGCCATGGTATTTAATCTCATTGTCAGATGGAGCAGGCAGCCTGGCACTGGGTGTCCTCTCACAATGGGCACTTTTGTTGTTAGATTAATATACCCGTGTCCTTTTGTTTTGACAAGGGATCTAAGAAACAGTTTATATCTCCAGAGGTGGAGCAACATCTCACAGAAGCTTTTGCTTTTGTGTTCTAAAAGGAATCTGATTTTGAGCAGCAAATAATCTATTTGTTTTTGTATGTCCCTTTCCCCTTGTCTTTTCACTCATTGCTATTAAGGGCACTGATGCACAGATAGCACTGTAGCTTTTTCATTTTTGACCTTGGTCATCAGAGCCTAAAAATGCTTATAGAAATAGGCAGATAATTTCTTCAATGGCCTTATTCCTAAATTGAGCTGCCTTTGTAAGTATGTTTGTGCCATCTTGGGGTGTAGATCTTACGTGGTACGCTGTTCAGAAAGAGAAACATACCTTTTTCCTTTATTGGTAGCTTTGGGATGACTTCTGGTTTTGCTGTCTCCCATAAGCTAAGACACCAAAATAGCTCCATTAAATGTCACCTCTTGTACAAGAGGATTGCTCTGCAGAATCATTTTTGCAAACTGCAACACTTCAGTTTTCACTGAGGTATCTGCAGTTCAGTATTTAATAATAAAAAGGTGGCTTCTCTGTCATCTTTCATCTCAGGCTGTTACTAATACAAGTGACTTATGTAACACCAGAGTTTAATGTACTTTCTTGTTAGTAGGGAAGCAAAGTCACGAAAAAAAATCAGTGATGTATCTCGTTTCATTTACTGCTGACTAAATATCAAAGCATGGAGCAGAATTTGAATTCTATGTCCTTTATTTTATTTAATATATCACACATTTCTTCTACAGCCACTAATAAAAAACAGGAGTTGTGCTGTAACCATTAGACAATGCTCTATCAATGGAACATCCAGATGCTGATGTGAGGGTGAGGGGCAGCTTTCACATGGAATTATGAGGAGTATAAGGACCAACATGTGTAAGGAACAGCAGATATTATTTTTTTATCTTATCTTTTATGGTGGTTAGATCATTCTGGTCCAGTGACACAACCCTGTTTTCTGCTGGGCGCTTTCTGGTGTTTGTATGTTCTTGTTGAATCATTGGTGTCTTCGCCCTTCAAATCCCCATCCACTGCAGCATCTTACCCTGTTGTTTTGTAGACACACTCTGTGTTTTGAACACAGCAGAATAACCATAGCTGAGGCATCAAGTAGATGACCAGCTTTGTCTTAAAGATGAGTGTTTTGTTAACTTTTAACTAATAAACAAGTCAAGGGCCATTTATCTTGGTTACCCTGTATTGTAATAAATGGTACAGTGTGCTAAGCTGAGAAGGAAGATAGTACTGGTAATGCCAGCCTGCCTAACCCTTGGACCTTGGCCTGCTGCTGCAGATTTGTTTCTAGGGCTCAATACAGGTCTCTGGCTCCTGAACCTTGGCTGGAGGGAGGAGAGGGCAAGGGGGAAACCAGAGAATAAATCAGTTAATTATTCCCACCTCTCCTTTCAACTCTTCTTTCCTCTTCCAAAGAGAAACTGAGAAGATAGAGGGGGAGAAGGGGGTGGAGTTAGTGGGAGTTCACAAGGTGGAAATCAGCTGCAGAAGTACCTGCCATGCAGAAGAGGGAAACAGGGAGTAAAGGTGCAGGAACTTGGAGAATAAGATTAAAAAAGTGGTAGACAGAGATGTGAGTGGAAGTTGAGGACTAATAAACCAATGGAAATGTGTGAATGGAGGAGAGGACCGATGAAATTATAAGATCTCTTCTACCATGCATCACATGTATTTTGCATACGTAAATCATATAAAACTTTCCTAGGCTTCATGTCGAGAAAGGCAGGAGCACAGCTCATGCTAGAGGAACACTGATGGATCCCCGTGGTTTAATAATGCTGAAAATTATAATTTAGGAATGTGGCTAAATAGGTACTTTGCTTACAGGGGTAGAAGGTACACATGCCATCCATTAGCGGATACCTACAGAGCCTGTTTGTGAAGGGCTATTAGCAATAAAAAAGCTGGATTAATCTTTGGTTTGTACCTATATTCTTTTACCATAGGACCAAAGAAACAGAGAGACATCATGGCTTGTTAGGAGTTCGTACCTGTTCTGTGATCCGGTGTATATGAAGGCAGAGAGGACAGGACAGTGATGACTTGGTTGCAACTTGTTTGGTTTGGCCTGCTAGATGAAGTTGTATTTTTCCCCTGTAACTTGCTTTCTCTGGTTGTGCCATTAATTATATACATAGTTGTATTTTTATGACTTTGCCTTGTGATATGTGTTGATTGGTGTTGTCATCAGGAAAGTTCAGTTATTGTAATGAAAACAAATGACTTACACATACAGAGAGCAAACCATGTATTACCATGAGCTCAAAAAAAAAAAGAGAGATACTTTGCAGATGGTGTTACTATCTCTGAATTTCATCATTATGGTTTAACAGAGAGTGCAGTTTCTTCCACTGCAGACAGCAACACACATGAGGCAGACAACTCCCCCATATTAATCTAGCTATTAATATCAGATATAGTTAAAAGTGAAGTCAGAAAACAGAAAGCATGCTAGAAACAGTGGTTTACAAGGGATTAAAGCTATCTGGAGAATGACTGAAGAGGAAAAACCGGGAAATGAGGGATTTTTATTTAATTAAGTCATATCCTTTCCATTACTGCCAATAAAATCCCTTAAAGTCAAAATGATCCGAGGTGCCAGGGGATATACCTAACCCTATGGTGTTCCCCAGGGATCAGTACTGGGACTTGTACCGTTTAACATCTTTGTCAGTGACATGGACAGTGGGATCTAGTGCATGCTCAGCAAGTTTGCAGATGACACCAAGCTGGGTGGTGCAGTCGATATGCTGGAAGGAAGGGATGCCATCCAGAGGGACCTGGACAGGCTGGAGAGGTGGGCCCACACCAACCTCATGAAGTTCAACAAGGCTGACTGCAAGGTCCTGTATCTGGGTAGGGACAATCCCAAGCACAAATACAGGCTGGGGAGAGAATGGCTTGAGAGCCAAGGAGAAGGACTTGGGGGTGACAGTCAATGAAAAACTCAACATGAGCTGGCAATGTGCACTTGCAGCCCAAAAGGCCGACCGCATCCTGGGCTGCATCAAAAGCAGTGTGGCCAGCAGGGTGAGGGAGGTGATTCTGCCCCTCTACTCTGCTCTGGTGAGACCCCACCTGGAGTACTGCATGTAGTTCTGGGGCCTCCAATATAAGAAGGACATCCAGCTGTTGGAGCAGGTCCAGAGAAGGGCCATGAAGATGATCAGAGGGCTGGCCCTATGAGGACCGGCTGAGAGAGTTGGGGCTGTTCAGCCTGGAGAAGAGAAGGCTCTTGGGGGTACCTTATTGCGGCCTTCCAATTCCTGAAGGGGTCCTACAGGAAAGCTAGGGAGGCTTTTTACAAGGGTGGGTAGCAACAGAATGAGGGGGAATGGTTTTAAACTGGAAGAGGGTAGATTTGGACTAGATCT
>NW_010178576.1:148008-150334 GCF_000695765.1 Mesitornis unicolor | reverse complement strand
GCAACCTGGTCTAGTGGGAGGTGTCCCTGCCCATGGCAGGGGGGTTGGACTGGATCATCTTTAAGGTCCCTTCCAACCTGAACCATTCTATGATTCTGTGATTCTATTGCAGCTGCAGACCACGGGCTGGGGACAGTGTGCCTCAGCATACGGCGCTGAGCGCGAGGCTGAAGGGGACACACTGCGCCCCACTGGGGCCTCTGCCGCCCCTCGCCGTGAGGCAGCTCCCACCTACGTTGCGGAGAGTGTAAAGGAAGCAAAAGTTTTAAAAAAAAACAACCAACAAACCACAACACCTGAAAGCCGGGAATGCAAAGCTGTGTAGGAGAGTGTTGCTCTTCTTCCCAAGGCACGTAGAAAACCATCTCATGTTGGGATGGTTCTCGCCCGGATTGGAGGCGGGGACCCACCCCCCCGCCACCCCCGCTCTCCTGCAGCCCCGGCCTCGGACGCCACGCCGAGCAGCCCCGGTAGCTCCCGTATCGCTCCTGTCAGGCCGGAGCTTGTCCCTTTAAGAAAGCGCAGCACAGTAGCAGGGGTTGGCCCTGCCTCCCGAAGCCCGCAGCGCTGGAGCGGGGCTGGGAATGGGAAGCAGTTCCTGAGCAGGGTTCGAGAGAGCGCACGCAGCAGCCCCAGCCCCGGCTCCAGTCGCCCGGCAGCATCCAGCGTGGGGATCAGCGCCCTGCCTGGCTCCCTGACACGGGGGGGACGTTCCTGAGCACTGAGCTCAGCTGGTGTAAAAAGCAAGTAGGAAAATATACAGCTGGATAAAATTGGTAAGTCAAACGAAAGTCACATCCTCCTCCTTGGGCTGCATTTTTCCAGTCTCTTATTTTGCAATGTTTTTTGCAGGCCGATTTTTTATTGTCTTCTAAGCAGAGCAGCTGGGAAAACATGGAGGCAAAATAAAAGTGTGAAAAAACTTTGAGGCTTTGTCAGTGTTTGTGCTCCTGTTTTGAAATCCTCTTTCCACATTGACGCTTTCCTGCAGGAGTGGGGAAGGTGAAACCGGCGAGTGCTTTTGTATGTGGGGGGAAAGAAAGCTGGTAAGAATTGTAATTGGCTTTTCTTGCGGAGATGATTAAAGAGGGAGATTTGAAAAAAGAAGACTTTCAAGAAGCTTGAAGTGACTTATCATTTGCTTTTCCAGGGTTAAAAAAAAAATAGTCCCGTGCTAAACAGTTTGAAAAGGCACTGGGATGTGTGCAGCAGGGATAAGAATATTTTTTAAACTGTGTTATCAGTGGAAATCTGGATGCTAAAGTTTGCCGAGCAAATGTTGTATATGTTTGTTTAAATATAACTAAACACACTGGCAGCTCTGGAGGAACAGTCATTAAATGCCGTTTTCTCTGGGTAGAGGGCGCCGTTGCTGCACCTGGCGTAATCCTCCCTGAAACGGGGAGTTCTTAAAGATTCCAGCGAAAAATCGAGTAGAGATAAGATGTTTTAAACAATTTAATCAGAAATTGTTCATACATGCAGAAAACTAAAGTATATAGCATAGAGTTAGAGCAGTCAATGTTTTTAATTTTTGTTCACTTAAGTTGTGGAGGTGAGTTTTTTGTTTGGTGAGGTTTTGGTGGAGTTTTTTTTAAGTGATGATCTGATTTATAAAGGAAAATATAAATTCTGTTGATCAGCTCTAGAAATTAGAGCCTGGGTATGATCCTGTAACCTCTTCTGGAATGTGTTGTAGAGTCAGTCTGTATAAAGAAGGGGAGGACAAATGTGGAGTCTCTTGACAGAAACGTTACTTCATTACTGGTGTGAGAGACGAGGAAGAACTCTCTTAGTTTTGTTCAAGTTGCAGGCTTGAATTAGACATCTGATATGGGAACGTATCCTTTGTATCTAGCACAGATGTGTAGCAGAGGTTGGAGATCTATAAGCTGAATAATAAGACATATAAACCCACACGTTGGCAAGTAGTTTGGGCAAAGGGGGAGGGGCATGTACAGGCAGGCATACAGCTTTCTTCATAGAAGTCCCAGTACCACTGCTGGTACAAAAGACTGATCATTGTGCCATATTCTACCCATATACAGTGAAGAGTTAGAGAATACAGTAATATACTGGCTTTACCTCTGTGTGTGTATACTTGCTGATGCATACCCTGGTGTGTATAATAATACTCTGCTGCTTTGTGGAGTAGGAATTTGGGTTTCCTTGAATCAAAGGCTTTGAAAGGAATGAAAGTATTATTTTAACTCCTGCACTTCTGTTGTGAGTAGAGCTGTCAAGTTCTCATCTGATACATCATCTATTGGAACTTGATGTTTCTGTGGTGACCTGGGACTTTGGTTGTGCCTTGAACAAGAAGATG
>NW_010178576.1:116640-147977 GCF_000695765.1 Mesitornis unicolor | reverse complement strand
ATTCCTGCTACTTACAAATCACTTGCAGTGAAGTGAGAGATTTGCAGGTTTTGAGTCTTTAATGTGAGATATGCTGGGCAAAGCCGATTAGAAGAGCTGAATGGCCATATGGAATGCAGTCATTCAGACTCCCAATTATTAAACCTCATTGAAAAGTTTAGACTGTTGCTATCTCTGCTGAATCAGTGGAGTATATGAGCACAAGTCAATTTTCTTACCTGCAGGAGACAGTTAAGCTGTTACTGTAGAGGCAGTGCATCCATAGGCTATTATATTCATGTAAAGAAATTAATAGTCATCTCTTTATATTCCTTATGGTTCATTAGACATCCAGGTAAGAATGGTCCTTTGAAATGATTTACTGGATCAGAGGAAAGATTTCCCTCTTCATCTCTCAACTAGCAGGCACTGGTCAGATGTCTGACTGCTGCTTCAGTAACTTATTGAGGAATCCTTTTCACTTTCATTCAAGCGGACTACTTGGTGGGATTACTCAGCAGTCCCCTCTGTATTGTGCAGGACATGCTAAACCTCTGGGCAGTGGAGCAAGTTCATTGAGCTACCAGACATCCTGAGACACATTTGACCCTAGTAGATGCTTATAGGAGGCCAATTTAATTCACTGGAAGTGTGTCTCCTCCACTGTTGCTGATGTTCAGCTCAGCTCTTATCAGTTGTATCTCTCCACCTATTTCATTTGTCAGCATGACATGTTTAATATGGTAGTTGAAGTGATTTCAGTTCAAGTCTCCTACTTGCCTATATTTCAAATTAAAATCTTTGCTTCACAAACGGAAGAGTCAGTTTGATGTGCCTGATCCTATTTTTACTATGCTGTTTTGAAATTCATTTTAATATGTGTTTTATTTTGCTCCTGAGTGTTTTTCTTTAAGTTACTTTGTACCTGAGGGTCTGCACTGTAAGTCTGTCTGTGGCTGATGCTGAGGTCGTGCAATTAACTCCTGCAGAGCCTTCAAGACATTAGCTAAATATGACATATGTATGTGATATTTCAAATGTGAAGAAATCTTCCGCTTTTGCCAAATTAAAGAAATGGAGCTTCATTGAGTAGTTTTTTTTTTTATTAGAGACAGCTCTTTTACTTTCCAGTAGATATTGGATGATGTTAGGTGTGCTATAAATTCTGTGCCTGCCATTGGAGTGCTTCTATACTACTTGCCTACGCTGATGGTAACTCTGCTGAGTGAGTCTAGCCAGAGCAAGACTCACGGTTATGCAACGAATTACTGTCAGTTTGGTTTCTAATATTATTAGCTTTGGTCATTGTTTTGCAGAGCTTCAAGTTCTTAATGTTAATTCATCTTTGGACATCTTATCATAGTCTACTTCTTGAAGCCTACTGCAAAATCCTTTCTCTAAGAATATTTCTGGCTTCATATAGTACAGGGTGTTACCACAGGTTACAAAGGCTTGTGATACTCGCATAGCTGAGGCTAATTTGGCCTTATTCTCTCTTGTAGGTGAAGCCTCTTTCTGCTTTATGTAACAGAAGCCGGATCCCAACTTAAAACCTCAGTTTCGTATCAAAGACTCGCTGTGCTGATAGCATAGTAACCTCCTTTGTTCTCTGATAACAGATTTCGTAGACAATTTTTTACACTTAACAGTGATAGATGTGGGTTTGGGTCTGATTTATTTGCCTGTCTTTACTTTTGCAATCATCTGGAATGCCACGTTTTCCATCACACAAGGGATATGTTTATCAGTGTACGTGGAGACCTCTCAAGTTGTTGTCCTGTGCAACATCAAGAATGTTGTCTTGCAGAGAAGGTGAAGGCGAGTAAATAGATTTAATACCTTTAAAGGTGAAGATGGAAAGGAATTATTGCAGGAATGTGTTCCCTAAAGACTGATTTCAGTGGAGTGTCTATGCAGCTAGTCCCAACTCTTCCAGACAGACTACGTCAGATCTGCCAATGCTCACGTGCATGAGCATCCTCCAAGGAATTAATTTGCTTCTATCTTGTGTCTGTCATCTTGTGTCTGAGACAGTTGATGACTGAGGTGTTCTTTCTCTTATCTGTAGTTCCAAAGCTCTTCTTAACCAGATTCATCCGAATCTTTGGGAAACTTCAATCTCTCTTTAATGTCAGTCCATTATTGAGAGTATTATTTCTTAAATGTAAAAAGTAATGAACAAAAAGTTTTAAAAAAAGCTTTTAGGCACTATACCAGTTTAATTATACTTACAAAAACATGTTAGTGACCTAATCTATCGTTAAATAATCACATTTAAATACTGCACTGACCTTGCCAGCCAGTAAATCAACGCAATGGCGAAATCCCTTTTGTTCTCTTTGCTACACCCTGAAACATGTGAAATAATCTTTTGAGTGCTTAGCAAAAGTATGTATCATGTTGGTGTGTTTCAGAGCATAAAATGGAGAAAAGAGGCAGGAATTTCTAGATGCCTAGGGACCAAAAAGGGCCCTGCTGTGACCCCCCTTTCCTTTTTTATTATCAAGTAAGTTCAAGAGACCATAGACTATAAAGGTTTCGTATGAGAAGAAAGGATAAAGTGGCAGCTGGCAGCGGTGTTACTTAGTATGGACTGCACATCTCAGTGCTTTCATTGGAAAGGATAACTTTGATACTTAGGGCTGTTGCTTACTATCTTGTCAAATTGTCCTTTTGGGGAGGGAGGCAGGTAACTGACTCCCAGTGCATCTGCTGACTCTTAAAGTGGAGCAGAGAGCAAGAGTTTTTTTCGGTTCTGAAGTCTTCATCTGCATCACTTTTAGTTTCCTGCTCTTGTGCATTTTTCTATTTGAGAAACTTGACTTGGTGAGAAATGTGGATGAGCAGAAAGAGCATCAAATAATGAACTGTCTTTGATGCCATATGGTGTATAATGTGTTATCCAGGTGCAGCAGGTAGGCTAAGGGCACCAGTTGCAACTGCTCTTCCCAGTTCTTTTCACTTGTACTTCATGTTTGTTTGTTTGTTTGTTTGTTTTTAACAGGATGTTCTGTTGTTTAGCCAATATGATGTGTTAGCCAGATTGTGCCTAGCTCTGCAGCTGCTTTTTAGATGTGGCAAGACCTGTAACTTTACCTACATCTGCCTATTAACTGGCAGTATCATATAGCTGTGTTTATTTTGAAATCCGCGGAAAGTACATGGAGAAACACTGTAATTTCATTTCTCCAAGAGAATCTTTTCCAGCAGCTGATGAAACTCAGGCTCATGCCAGATGAAAAGCTCTTGTGTTATCATTTTCAGTTAATTAAAAAAATAAACCCAAAATCCCTTACAGTGGTGGTTTTATAAATACTATGCATGTGCATGCGCATGTATGTGCACGCCTACAGCGGTGCCTCACCCTTGTGTTGACAGCTTGTGCCTTTGACAGCAGGCTGGGTATTATCATATGCTTTCAGGTACAGGAATCAATGATGCAGGGGATGGATGGAGGATTTTGTTTTGTTTAGGGTTTTTGTTTGGGTTTTTTTGTTGTTTTTTTTTTTAAATACATCTTACTGCAGCTGAAACAGACCCCGGATAAAGTAAAAGCTTCAGTGTTTGCATTAAAATGGTAAATTTTTGCCAGTTTCTTTTTGAAGAAAACATAAAGACTCAATTTTATCTTTTGGTAGGCAAGCAGAACATTTTTCTGGCAATTTAATACTTCAGTAAAATGAACAGTAACTTGATTAAATGTTTTAAATTTGTGTGTGCTAAAAGGCAAAAAGCTGGATTTTCTTGAATAGAAAGGTGCACTGGCAGCTGGGGCTGAATTGCCTCTTGGCACCCACATCTATCTATTAAGTGCAGATGTCAGTAAAATGAAGGATTACTATCTTTCAGTAATCTGGAACAGCTTCACCGGTGAGTTGGATTTATTTTGTTTTCATTTTAAGTAGGCAAAGTTAATTTAGTTTGAGTGAAAGCTGTTAAACTGAGAGCACTGGCAGACTACTGTCCTTTGTTCAGCCACAGAATAAGTGATGCATTTGACCACGGTGTTTGAGTCAGCTACCCAGTGCTACTCTCTAGGTGTGCATTTTGGTCCAGTCAGAGAATCAAAACTGAAGTTCAGTATCTTTCTGTTTAACTTTATTTTTTTTGGCCAGCATTGTCAGATTGCCAACAAGGGCTGACTAGTTAGGTTTGGGATGGCTTCTTCTGTAATCTCTTTAGGTTATGCCAGCAGAAGTCCTGGTGATCTTTTTGTTTCAAGTGATAATAATACTGTGACAAACTCGCTCACTCGTCAAGACAGCCTTGATCAATTCATTTCATATGAGCAGCCATAGAATGGGAATGGTTTTTGTTTGTTATCCAGAACAGATTCAGCCTAGTGACCTGGTGGAAGGACATCCTGTATTCCACTACCAGCCCTCTGAATCAATCTCCTGATGCGGTTTTTCAGTACTCCACTTGCATTACACAAGTCCTGTATTTTTAGGCTCTGCATTCTTTGCCTGATTAAGAGGCCCTTTGGAAAGTTGTATATGGGCTTTTGCATTAAGCTCATCCAGTAGTCAGAGGCTGTGAACTGCAGACACTTCCTTTCAAACTGAAAGGTGGGACACAGGGACTATATATGACAGTGGCACAGAGGTTGTGGTGGTACCTACAAAGATGTGTAATAGCTTTAGCTTAGACTAAATTTTTTGGCAGCATGTTGTATTTAAAAAAAGAGATACTGTTTTAAAACATTATGCAAATTTTGTATTTTATATATGTCTTCCCTTTTTTTCTGAGTTTTAAAATATAACTGTCTTTTAATCATATTATCTAGGAAAAAACAGTCTTTGACTTCTGTCTGTAGAGCACTTGGTCATAAAAATGTATATTTCTACTGGAAGTTGGTTTTCACTCTTTGCACTGGTTATTTTTTTTCTTAATTACATGTTACTCAGGTTATAGAGTGAAACTTGGCCAGGTAGTTCCACGTTCCTGTTTCTTGTTCACTTTGCTAACAGTTCTTTCATCATCTAATGCTGTACAGCATTTGGGTTGGAAGCCCTTCAGGGATTTATTTATAGCGAACAACTTTTTTTTTTTCTTAAGAAAATACCTGAAAACAAATAAGGAGTTCTAGTGATGTTAAACTGTAGTCAGTGATGTTGTGCTTTTGCCAACCATCCAGTGTCATGCTTAAGGTGGCTGACTTGTAGGTGAAATTAAAATGGAAGAATGAAAATGTACTTCAGCCAAGTTATTTTTCTGTTTCATTTCTCTTTTCAATAAACCTTAATTAGTTGGAAGAAGGCAAATACTACAGAATTTTGACTTTGAGCACCATAGAGAGAGAACAAGAAAGTGTTACTGTCAAGGTTTGGGAACTTACTTTCCTGCTTGCTACTTTGACTTCCTTCATGTCCCAAGACCCAGACAGTCAAAATAGCTCAGAGCTACATTTTCAGTTTCTCAGCCTGAGAACGAAATGACATTAGTAGTCAGGCATATAATGTGCAAAATTCTTTAGTAAAATATAGCATCTCGTACCTCAGCAATATTTGAACTCTCTTGAAAGCCTTGTCTTTCATCTTTACTTGGTGGTTAACAGGAGTGTTGCCATATTTCAGAAAGATCTGTTAATCTGTACAAGCTGCTGTAAGATGCTTTATTAAGAGAGACCTCTTTTTTTAATACCCTTGTGTGTTTTAATCTTATTTCTTTGGGAACCAGAGCAAAGATTAGCAGGACTGGGGTTCCAGTACAGAGTACTTGCAATATGAATATGGCTGGTTTTCCAATACAACCTTTAAGTTGTGGGTTTGGATTTTTTTTGTTGTTTTTGGTTTTATTCCTTCTAAAAATTTACCTAATTTGCAAACCACTTTGACTCTAAAAATGTGCTAGATCAACAAGGGACCAGTGTGTCATTCTCAGCACTCAGAGTTTCTTGTGGGACAGCAGTCACAGGGAACTGGTGGGTTACCAAATAGGTCTAGTGACTCTGCCTCTGCATACACTTTGTATGGAGGAGAGCTGAAAAAGACCACCAGAACAAACCAGCATGACCAGAAGAACTTTCTGCATTGAAAATTTATGTTCTCTTCTGCTTCCTCAAATGCAAAAGAAGAGATCTGGTATGGACAGGGTTAGATAGCTACTGGTATACAACAGTTCGTTGTAAACTATGTTTATTTAAGAATATATATTTGGATGAGTAATAGTATATGGATACATGTAGCTATGAGAGTGATCATTGCTTTGTAGTTGTACAGTTGAAGGGCCTTAGGTGGATTTGATTCTGCACATAGCAGTGTGTGTGGAAGGCATATGCATGAAGTTATCATGCTACTTGGTTTATTGAGCCCCTTATCCGTGTGTCTGAAACTGTGATTTGTTATGCTGCGATATGATCCGAAATAGAACCACAACTCACTGTAGCGGGTTCTTTCAATCCCCTGGGAATGTTTGTCTGGCTTTAACGCATGAAACTGAAATGTGTAATACAGAGCTGCAGCTTATAGATCAACACTGACTCCATTTGTGGCAATGAATGAATACCTCATGTTTGATGTGCTACAGAAGAGTTCACAGATGACTTCTTATGTTACAGTACTATATTTTTCAAGCTTTTTCAGCCTCGTGTGTTTTGCTTTTTCTTCTGTGTGTAGAGTAGGGCGTATTATCCTGGGTTTTTCAATATAGAAATAGAATGTGAAAAGATTTCTCCCTGCTGACACTTTTTAATGGTTTCAGAGGCTTTCCAGTAAAATTTCAGTCAAGTCAGAAAAAGACAGATGATTGTTTCTGTGTGCATCCACGCATTTCGCAGCTATAAAACTTCTTTGTTTAACTCTGATTCTTCATGAATGATTTGCTGGTTTAATTTTCTTACTTATCCACCCCTTTTTATAATTCCTTTGGCAGCTTTAGCTCCTGGATGCAGGTCTGTGAAGATAACCCTCACAGTCTAGTCTAATTATTGCATGATAGGTGGGAGGGTTCACCTCCATACTGTTCTGAGCTGGTGCTTATAGGTATATTGAACTCTATTCCTGATTCAGTCTTCCCTTATAATCCAAATTTTTATCTGAAAATACCAAAGTCCCTGCAGATAGATAAATTTGGCTCAAGAAAGACCCCCATAAATTTTCTTAAAGAGAGCAGACTCACCCTTACACTAGCTCCCCATCTAATATTCTGGTTCTATTGCACCTTGTCTGTGGGTTTTATTTATTTATTTGTTTATATATCGTGTCTTGGCTCAGCAGAGGATGAGGTGTGCAAGACTGAAAGAGACCTCCTGAGTCATGGAGTACTGCATTTCTGTAATTGCAGGAAATTATGTTGCAGGATTCCCTTCATAAATTTATCAATCTCTGTCTCAAAATTAAACAGCTTTTGCTTCTGTTGTTTCCTATTGAGAAGCCATTCAAGGATCTTGCTACTCTGATGTTTAGAAATCTGCTTCTAATTTCCAAACTAAATTTGTTCATAGCCAGTTCGTGGCTGTTTGGTTTTGTGCCAACACTGGTCTCTAACTTTAATAGTTCTTTACATTTCTTATAATTCTATGATCTGAGAGGATTCCTTACTTTCCCTCTTTTTTCCCTAAGAAGGGAAGATATTTAAAATTGTGCTTCTGTTTGCAATATTCTTCACTATCAGTGCCGTTGTGCCTTGGTTTGATAAATTCTTTAGTCTTGAGAGCTTTTTAGTCTTTCCAGTCAGTTCTCAGACAGAAGCAGGAAAAGGTGGCTCTTTGCATTTTCCTAGATAGGCAGCGTAACTTTATGTTGACTCTGAGGCCAGGAAGGTGACATGGGAAGATGCACAAAGTGGCTTGTGTGTTTTTGCATCTGTAAATAGCTTTCACTGGGGACTTTGTGAAGAATGACATGGGTCTGAGGATCTGGTGCCTAAGGTAGGCAAAGTCATTGGTCTAGTTCTTTCATCCAGTCCAGCTCTCCAATCCCTCTATAAAAGCCTGCTTGAAATGAGAGAGCTGATAAAACTTTTGGAGGGAATGTAGCTCTCTAATGAGTTTCTGAGGGCAACTTTCCAGCTGTTTCCTCTGAAGGAATGAAGCAAGCGGCTCCCAGAGCCCCAGATGAATGCCTGGGATCTTTCCTCTTTGGAGCATGTGGAGTGTCTCTGAGAAGTGCTGAGAGTCCGGGGACTGACAGAGAGATGCAGCCAAGGGCCTGTAGTGGGAACCTCCTCCTCTCAGGATCCCACGCTAAGCTGCAGTTGAGAGCAAGCATGGTGGGGAGAGAAAGCTGAGTAAGGTTTGCTGTGACCTTGATATGTTTCCATGCAGATTCCTTCTCTGGGCAGTGCTCAGTGGCCTCAATTACAAGATTCCTCAAGTGCCCTTAAATTCAGTGGGGTCCCTTCAGAATGCTACTGTACTTTGTACTATACTTATCAGCAGGCTACTGTTCCTAAAATGATATGATTAAGGTTGAATGTCTCTTATAAGACAGCTTTTTATTTAACAGAGTGTATCAAAACCAAGATATTTTGTAGGAAAGTACCAGTATCAGTCAAACTGTCTGGGGTTTAGGGTGGAATTTTGGGGCAGGAGGACAAAGGGTGGAGAGGAGGGAAAGCCAAAACAAAAGACCTGGCTCCTGGATTAAGGCAGATGTTAAGTAGTAGGTAGGTAGAGAAGACAGAGTGAGAATAGTGGAACTTCTGTTTGGATCCATCACATCAGGGTGTATATGAAGGTTCTGAGCTATCCTGAAGTTTTTCTCTATTTTTCTGTGTATGTTGAGTTATTTTTTATTAAGAAATAAATTAAAACACTTTTTTTCCTTTTCTTTCATTTTTTTCCCCATGATGCAAAGACAGGGAAAAAACATTTCTCACCCAGTTCTAAGTAGAGCAGCTACATTTCAAGAAAAATGTGTTGCAATATTTTTTTAAAATTCAACAGGACTGTAGCTAGGATGGCTCTACCTAAGCGGTTTTTCCTCTATACCCTGTTTCATTGTCTCTGCTGCTCCTTCAGTTAAGAGGTATATACACAAAGTTATGGCAGCTTGCTGCATCGTCTACTGCTTGTATTCCCTCTCTGCTGGGAGTTTACCAAGTAAGATAGCTCTGGAATCCTCCTGGAATGAAGGTGCCCAGGACTGGTGGAAAAGAATATTTGAAGCTTTTTTGCTTATCAATAATTCAAAGTAAGTGTCATTTCTCTCCTCCAACAGATCCATTTAAACTGTCTTAATCATTCATTGCATGAGGTGCCGATGCAATGATGATTGTAAGTAAATACATTATACACTGCCTTTGATTGTATGCAAAGAAGCAGAACCAGTCTCTTTCTTTTCTCTTCAATCCTAATTATCTCCAGCAGAAAGAGTCTAAGCTTACAGGTAACATATGTCTCTAGTCAGTGCCAGCATGGACTGAGTAGAGCTAGCTGAAGGTGCCCTGCACCTAGTGAATTTTTCAGAACCCAGTGTACTCTTCTGTTTTACGACAAGCCCTTGTAGTCACTCACTGGTTCTTTGTTCATTTGTGGAATACGAATGGTAATGATTGGCCCTACTTATATAGTAAGAAAATAGGCTGGTTGAAACCTTTTCATTTTTGAACTGGTTATATCCTTGTGCTCTGATTGCGTTTTATGATGGTCTCCCAAGATGAAGGAGAAATGGCATTAATAGTACTATACCTTGACTTCTGTTCTCTCATTGGAAATGTGCAACGCAATCAGGAGAGGATGCCTGACTGGACTCACTGTGTTACCCAGGCATTTCTTCACCCAAGTTTCATGCAGCTCTCCTGGTTCAGTCCAGAAGGTACATGAGGACTCTGAGCCCTCTCTGTAGGCCTTAGGTGCTGATAGAGTTCTCAGGACACTAAAAAAAGGGGAGAGTCCCTAAGTTGTTGGTGCCTGGTCAGTACTCGCAGGGACTTAGGAGGCTGAATTTCAGCTGCCCACTCAGATGTGGCTTCCTGGGGACTCAAATAAAACATCAATAAGCAGTCCCTCACTGTTCCCTTTTTCTGGCTCCTCACTTTCTGCACAGAAACTGAAGAAGAGGGTCATGACAAGCAAAGGTTGCTCCCTGAGTCCTGCTGGAGATTCTTGCTAGAGTTCCTTGGTCTGGATTAGTTGTACTTTCTCCCTCCAGAATCCTGGGAAGAGGGTTCATACAGGACAGGCAGAGCCAGAAATAAATGTGCTTTTGAAAGGCAATATAATGCCCATAGAAGGAAACAAATGGCTGGATTCAGCTTCAGGAACGACAAAATTCTTTGCTATTACCTTCCACCCTGACACCCCCACCCTGCTGCCTGCAAATATGATATTGAATACATTTAACGAGCTCAAACTTTTTGAAAGCCTGATGCTGAGCATTCCTTCTGTGTTTTCTTTATTTTCTTAGTAAACATGTACATTTGTAATACACTGAGCATACCGTGCATGGTACTGTAAGGTTCACTTGCAAATGCAGCTCAGTTGTTTGTCTGCAGCTCACAATTGCCGTTCATTCAGAAGGCCAAGGCAAATGTCCAAAAATATCCCTTTCCAGTGAGGCAACACTTCCAGGAAATAAAAACACGCCTGAAAGCTCCTAGGTGTACGGAGTCAATAAAATAATGCTGGGGAAAGGGGAGTCTCTTTTCAAAAGTAATGCAATAAGTGGTTTAAGCAATGATATGAGGAAGAAGGGTAGTCTGGTCTGAGCAGATAACACATACTTTTTAATTAAAGAGGTGCCTATATAATGACAGTTTATTTTGGTTGTGGGTTTTTTTGGTTGTTATTGTTGTTTTCTGGTTGGTTGGTTTTTTTAAAATACCATCTAGCTCTTGATACACAGCGTTGATGTAGCCTGAATAAGAACCTGGTGATTCCCCACTCACCTAATCAAGATGAAGTGCTTTAAATGGAAAGGCTAGTTAAATATTCAAAAGAGAGTACTACAAAAAGTTTATTGCTAAAGAGACTCTTAGTTACAGTGATGTTTTTAGACTCGGTTGGTTTTTGGGGTTTTTTGACTCTATGATATTAGGAACCTGAGATCTAGTTTCCAGGTGATTCTTGTCCTGTTCAATGGGATATCTTTCCATTCTGAATAAGTACCTCTTGCTAAAATATTTTTGACCATGCCCTTGTTATCTTTCCCCATTGTGTGTCTGAGATATATTCATGAGAGGTTTGTGCACAGCTGACTCTTTGGTCACTTATGATGTGCTTCCTAGTAACAACGCCTAAAGCATTTAATGTTTGCAGTGTGAAAGGCAGGATTGCCCTTGACTTACTGACAGCAGTCAATGCCAAATCTGGAGTCAGAATGGCCACAGCTGTTATCAGGTGTGGAGGTAGGAAAAATCTTGTGGTGGATTTTAAGCAGGACTTTATTTAATGTGTGCTATATAAAGACGATTCCTCTGAAACACAATTGAATTTCACAGTTAGATGGGAAATGTACTGGATCTATTCATGGTGGCTAGGAAAGGAGTTGCCAGGCAAACAAAGCTGCACAAAATCTGGTTCTACTGATATGCTTTAAAGCTTTTCCACTGACATTACTCTGACTATTTGTTATGCAAGATTTAAGCCTAGCTGTTTCAAGGTTATTATCTTCATGATCAATTATGCAAGTTTGACATTCAGACCTTACTTTTGCTTAAAAATATTTCTACAAGTAGCCTTGAGCTTTTGCTGTATGTGCTTAGTACATAAGACAAAGATCTGGAATATACATTATTACTGTTGGGTTATGAAACTGGCTTTAGCCTGGGCACTATTCTGATTTTTCTTGTGAAGTAGGAATATTGGTAATTCTGGAAATTAACATGTTGCCATTTCAACATTGTGCAGATGGGTACAATTTCCTTAGTTAGGCTCTCTCGTAATCAGCTTTAGTTCTGCCTCTGATCTTTTTTTACTCATTACCAAGTCTTAATTTGTAGAGAGTTTCCTTTTTAAGTGGCTTTAAATGAAGTTCAGCTTTTCTGAGGCAGGCTGCAATGACACTTTCTGGGCAGTGTTTACTGGGTCTTTTCTTTATCAACATGAACTATACCCTGCCCAACCTGTCTGAACATAGTCTGGTTCTGGGTGTGTTCTGTAACCAGAGAAGTGAAAATTGATGGTACTTTACCCTTTCTTACAAATGAGTAAATATCTCTTAGTGGCATCTCTGGGCTTAACCTGAAAAAAAAAAAAATCTTCCTTATCCCAGTTCCTTTGAACAGCCCAAAAAGCAGCTCTTCTTCCTTCCCTCTTGTTTTAACTTCAAACATAATTATAATTTAATTATGAACACGTTCTCTTAAGTAGAGACAATGATGAGTAACAGATGGTACTCCAGTTTTACCTTTCCAATGCAACTTACAGAAGAAACTATGCATTACTGCACTCTCTAGTCATTCTCAAGAGAATAGCAGAGGGACTTGGGAATCCTGGCTTGTTGACTGTATTCATGGCATTGGGATAAGGTAGGAGGGGATATCATTTACCAGTTAAAGCAGAGGGTGGGTGACTTGGATTTCTGGTTCATTAAGTATATCCTCTGGGATTGTCAGTGGGGTATGGAAGAGCAGAGTGTGCTTCTGAAGATTGAATTGCTGCCTAACTTTGGTGAATCACCTAACTATTCTGGGTTGGATCCAGACCTCTGCAGAGTTGGTGCCAGCACCCTTATTTTGGTTTCTCTGAAAGTCTGTTCTTTCTCAGTCAGTGTGATTGATTTCTATGTAATCATTTTTTGGGGGCTAAATTTTTATCGGTCAGTCTTCTTGGCCTTATATGTCATGGATGCATGTTGGGATTTTCCAAAATTTGACAGTCTGTTAACAATTTGTTTGTTGCCTCTTTCTCTCCCTGCAAGAGTGGGTAGGCTTAAACTGGTGGATTCAATCCATTGTATTCAGCAGACTCCTTAGAATGAAAGAAATAGAATACAGGAATAAAAATGGTGACTAAGTTTGAAAGCTCCCTTCCTAATTAAAAGGGATGAAAACCATCTCTTCCATTCTTTTATGTGGCAGTAAGATTATGTGTTTAGGTTAGGAGGTTCAAATTTTTCCATGGAAAAATTTCACTCATGCTCACTTTTATCTTGAATGGATACACATGTGCACATGCACATACACAAATACACAAGCTCTCTCTCCTTACAGTTCATGTGCAGTTATTTAACCTCTTCAAATCATGCTGTACAGGAATGTGTTTTTTCCTACCTTTCCCTGCCCACCTTAGCTAAAACTTAAGTGGCTGAGTTGTTCAAAATGAAACTTTTAGAGTACATGAAATATATTTATATCTTCTACAAAAAAATCCAGAAAAGCTTCCATAAACCCCTGTGTCTCAGTGTTACTTTTTCCTCCTTTACTTTTTAAATCTTTATCTGTCAAGTTGATGGAATTAGTGCACGGACTATGAAGAAATTACCTAGGCAGACCTTTCACTTCTCCACTGGCTTCATATATTCCCATTTCCATGCACCTAAGGTGAAGATACTTTGTATGAAACTTCTCTGTTACTTCCAAAAATCTTGAACTAGATTTTTCCCTTGTCATGCCACAGATATCATCTTGCATTTTTGTCTTGAGTTACCCTCTGCTGAATTCTCACATGCATCAGATTTCCTGTCAAGTAGTGGGAGCAGGGTCTTGGAGAGCTCTACCTCTGAGCAGTACCACAGCCTTCTCTGATAACTGTGTTTGTTTAAATTTTACAGCCTTAAAATTCATATTAATCTCATGCATTTTTTTCCCGTGGTCTATTATCTCTTGGTCCTGACTGACTCTGCCTGTCAGGACCTTCTGGTTTGTCTTGTGTCTTTGGTTTCATTCTCTACTTTCAGCTGTCCTTTTCCAGGGGTTGTCTTTCATCTGAACTTGAATAGCTACTGATTTTCAGTTTTCCATGTTTAACTTTCTGATTGGGCCTTCTTGATATATTTGTCCTCCCAGAATTTTTGGCTCTGGTTAGTTTTTCATTATCACCTTTCTTCTCCATTTGACATTTTTCCCAGCTTATGCTTATCTGTTTGTGCATTCAGACCTCCAATCTCAACCTTCCATGTAGAGGAATAGTATAGATTTTCCAGAAGTTCATTCTTCCACAGGAAGAAAATACCCATTCACGTGTCACCTTTCAAGACAGTCCAAGTCTGTCTGTGATACAGTAGCTGAGAAATATCCCTATTTTTATGTCCCACTGAGAATGAGCTTGAATAACAAATTGCCTCTAAAGGCATCACTTGAGTGGATGAATTTACAAAACTTGATGATTTAAACAGGTACTTGCTCTAGTGAACATCACTATAACATAAACAGTAATCCTATTCTTGGCTATTAACTTTTCATCCTGAAGTACTTTACAAACAATGAATTAATTTGGTGACATGGCACTTCTCTGTAAAATGATATTACTGCCACTGTACAGAGGCAACACAAGTTGATTCTGTGCCGTGACAGGTACAGTACTGAATACCTTACAGTCTCCTTTTTTTCCCTCTCTAACCATTAGTATCCATGTTGGTGATGGTGAAATGAAGTTCTGGAAAGCAACAGCAACTTACTATTGTAGGATTTTGGGGCTATGGGCTATGGTCAACTGTGACATAACTAAGTCCTCTGCAGTAGCCTGGTTAGCATTCACCAACACTGACTCTTACATCAAATAACTCCAGCTGTTTCAGCTTCTCTGTTGTCATAGCAGGAAATACATGGAGGAGGGTTAGAAGTCACTAGAGGTCGGCAGAACAAAGGGGTGTTCTGCGTAAACTTCAGTGGTCTAGATTTTAAGACTGGTGATTGAAAAGCAAAACCAGTCTGCTTATTTGGCTGCAGCTGTACAGTTTAAAATCATAGTGATACAGATATTATTGTCCTGCAACTAAAGAATCCAAATCCCATAGTGATAAAGTTGAAAGACCACAGACACGAGCACAGACGAAATGCCCAACCAGTTCTATGGTCACTGTGCAGTAACTTTGGTGTTACTGCTGGGCAAATGTCACATTGAAATTCTAACAGTGGTAAAATATCAACTGCATATGTTTTTGGCAATCTTGGTCCATACCGGTGATTATTCAGGAAGCAGAATCTAGGATGCACTCAGCTGGAAGTTAAATGTCAATTGGCTTAACCAAATCCTCAGTGGTCATAGACTCATTAAACAGCCTAGGTTGGAAGGGACCTTGGAAAATCATCTGATCCAAGCTTTTATTGGAAGGGGAGCCTAGATGAGATTATCTAGCACCCTGTCCAATTGCATCTTGAAAAATCTCCAGTGTTGGAGACTCTGCCATGTCCCTGTGGAAGTTGTTCCAGTGATTGTTTTCAGTGTAGAAAATGTCTGTCTTGTATCAGGATGAAGAGATCTTTTGTTTTTATTTAGTGTCTGATTCTGGTAAACTTTAAGGATTACAAATGGGTCTCTAGGCATATTCTTTTCTTCTTCTGAATATCTTTGTTCCTGTGCAGATTTTTTTTTTAACTCCTCCTTTCCTCTCTCCCCCATGACAGCAAAGATCCTGAACAACATATAACTCCACTGAGTGAAAGTGGAACAGTTTTTCAGCAGTGTGCATCTCCCTTCTCTAAACAGTAAAGGGACAGTGAAGGGTAGTTTTGGAACTGGTCGATCTGCAATCGTTCCCTTGATCCTGAAACCTCATACCTTTATACAGGACTTTAAACTCTTGGATGTTTTGTTATGTTGTTTGTCAACAATTCTTGCAGTACTAACCACTAACAGTGAAAATTTTGACCATCACCTTTACATTGTGCCTCTAAATGCAAAAGTCTTAAGAAAAGGCTGCAACTTTACACTTTTACAGTATGAACACACTAATAATGTTTTTTATATGGCTTTCATATCTTCTCCAATGAGGCTGTTCCAAAGCTGCCATCCTCTGTAGAACTGGCATGGAAGTGATGACATGGCAGGAAGACAGGCATTAAAAATAGCATGACCCAGGATCATTCCCCTTCTCCTGTGGCATCTGAGCTTGAAAAATTGTCTGGATTCCTTGCAGTCCACAGACTTCAGAATAAAAGGGAGTTGTGCTGTATAAATGAGCTTTACATAGAGGACAAAGCCAATGAAATTGCCGCTTATGTGATTGAGACCAATGCAGCAAGTTGGAGAATCTGATAAAACTGTTTTTGTATTTGGAGTTGCTCTCAATCCTTTGATAACACGTTCTTTTCCTCTCTGTACGTGTGGCTAAATGTATTTAGGAAAGAATATCTGTCGTCAGTTTGCACTTTTATCTGAACATTTTGGTGGCACTTTAACCCTGTTAATGAAGCAGGAATTTCCAATAGGAGACCTACGAGATTAGCATAGATAGTATTTGGTGCATTTTGTTTCTCAGTGTTTTAAGCAAAGCATAGTGTTTCTTTTTGTTTTCAGTCTAAGCCCAAAAAATTCACCGAAAAACCAATCCACCAAAACTTCGTGGCTGGAAACAGTGCTGATTGATGAATAACTGCCATCCTTTAGCTGGTTTGACAATGAGGAGTTAAAGCTTCAGAGAAAACTTTCTTTCCAGCTCCCTCAGGGCATGCCAGTCTAATGGTAGGGTTGCCAGCCTAGGGCTTAAGGAGTATCCATATTTACCAGTGGTAGAGTTCTATAACGATTGATTTCCACTAGGAGTTTCTTGCCTATTCAGGGTTGCTAGAGATGACAAAGTCATTGTCTCTTCTCGTTGCAGAACATTTGTTAGCTGGAAAAATTTTTTGCTACTACAAAGCAAAACCAGCTTTTAATTTTCTGCCTTTTTTTGCTGAACGCTGCTTTAATGCCTGAGGCTTCTGTCATTCTGTTGGTGGGTTAGAAGTTGGAGGGACAGGATATTGATCCTGTGGCACAGCTTTGGGAAACTGGAGAAGATAGCTAGGTTCTATGGTTTTAGGGTCGTTGGAAATCCTAAATTGGTAGCAGCAGAGTAGCTGCTCATGTGTCCAATCCTTTGTTTCATTAGATGGTCTAGAATGCTCTAGAAAATAATTTATGTCTGTGAAGGAAGTCACATCACTGAAAAGCACTGATGGGATTGCAACTGAAGCAGCCAATGGCTTAAAAGCACGAAGAAGCCATCCAAGACCCACAGCATTGCTTCAAAGCCTCAGTTGATGCTGTCATATACAGTGAAATGTACATAATCTTCCCTTGTTTTTATCAGAAATGACTGGATTGCATTATGAATGTCGGAAGTCCCAGGTTATTAATACAGTGCAGGCAGACTGGATAAGAGCCTGCAGAAGCCTCTGCCTTCTTCCACAGTCATCAAATGACCTCACTGTGGTTTTGACTCTGCTGGTGTTCACAGGAGCAAAGAATTCCACGATTTCTCTTGGAGGATGGTTGTCCTGTCATTAAAGCATCCACATATCTTTCAGGGTCTCAGTCTTCATGGTTTAAGCCAATTTTGGTAAACTTGCCACTTTTCCTTCCTTTTTTTTTAATTTAAAAAAAAAAAAAAGAAAAAAGAAAAAGAAAAAAACCTGCTAGAGCTGTTCCTGGAATATGCTATGACTTCATGTCGGCATGAGGTGCCAACATGCACATGGAATGGAAGAGCAACAAGAAAAATGGCTTTTGCAGCTTGGGTGGTATTTTCTACTTGAGAAACATCACTCTTTTCTGACTGCCAAGTTGTTGCACTCGGGCTCTAAATCTGTGTTTTGTGTACAGAGGAGAGATAAGAATTAAATCTGTGTGAACTTGTGTTTGTGCCGCCATCCTGCCTGATCAACATGCCTGAACGCTGCCTGAATATGCCTGAATATGCAAATAGGCGTACAATCACACGCCTTTGTCCTGGGATACATGAACACATGCTCACGCTCTTCATCACAGATCTGTGAGCTTCCTAGCATGATGCTGTGCATGCACGTCATTGTACAAACCCACAACCACATCCAACTCTCTCTTCTTCCAAACAGTGGGAACAGACAGTTTTTATTTTAAGCAGAAATCATGTATCTGGGACCTTAAACATACTTTGATGTTTTTGCTGTTTTTAAAAATCCTTAGTCAGCTGCTGTGTTGTGAAATGTGGCTGTGTGAGAATCTCCTGACTGTGAAATTTGAGGATTTTTTTTTTTTTTTGCTGCTCAGCAGTGGGATTTTGTGACCTCCAGTTGATATCTGTACAGTACATCTTGTATGTGCGCATTAGCAAGACAGCACAGTGCCTCCAGGAAATGCATTCTTTTGCAGTGGGCCATATGGGTATCTTTGCATTTTTATGATGAAGATGGGAAGATAAGGTTTGTTGCTTGCTCTTTTTCCTTTCTGAAAATTCTTTTATTGCATTTTGTCCTCGCACGTAGTTATGGCATCTGAAAAGCATGCCTGAGATAAAGCAGAGCTTTGCCCCTTAACCAGCATTTGCAATAGACTGGTAGATTTTTTTGAGGTGTCTCTCCTGTTAGAAACTATTTCAGTTTTGACTATTGTTACAAAAGTAATAGCAAACATACCAGCCCAACCTCAACAGGTAGGGAGTTGAAGACTGAAGGAGTTTTCAACCGTATCAAGATGACGCTAAAGCAAATATGAAAAACCCCAAGTATTCTTCTATCTAAGTGCATGCAGGCACTCATCCTGTGTTGCTGGCATGCAGAGATCTTAGGATATCAACATGAAAATTATAGGCTTCAATTGCTTTAGATAAAGGAGTAACTTGGCTAGTTACTTCTTCCTGCTCAAACGAATCCAGATTCTGGAGGAAGAGAAATGTTCACATGCTAAGCCATTATGTTTCAATAGGAAATGTGGAGCTTATGTGGAAACTTGGGCAGCCTTCCTCAAACTCAGGGGAAGTAATCAGTACTGTAATAGTGCAGAAGGTTCTTTCTGGTCTGTGTATTACCAACTGTTGCTTAAAGATAGGCAAAAGGACTACACCATAGCAGGTGATATAGAGAGGATTGTGCTATACCAACTTTAGGAGGAAAAAATATGAGATCTTTACTGCTGCTTCTGAAGTCTTCTTGCCTGACAGCGGGCTGCCTACCTTAAGCATACATTCTGTGTTTTGGGGTCTGTTTTGTTCCTTGATCATTATTTAAGCTCCACTTCTCCTTTCTTCAAATACATACTCCGTGGAGGAGCTGCTGCCCCCAAACAAACAGTTGGGCTCTCAGTCTCCCACGTAAATTTGACTGTGAATAAGAACTCAATAAAAACCTTCTTCATTTCTGTATCCTTGCACTCCCATCCATGTCCCAAATGGTATTTTGCTGTCTTTCACCTTCCAGAAGCAGTGCTTAAATCTGTCTCTAGCTACCTAGAAAAACAAGCTTTCTGTGACTGCTTTTTCGGTTTTGCCTTTTTGTTGTTGTTGTTGTTTTTAATTTTATAAAGGGACGCTTTTCAAACTGTTCATGAAGTGAATGCAGAAAACCAGAAATCGTAGTTCTCCAGTACATCCCTGTTTTCCTCATTGAGGGATTTTATTACAGTTGATAATCCAGGACATTTCTTGAGACATATTCACAAGTTACTTGGACATTTCTTGAGACATATTCACAAGTTACTTGGACATTTCTTGAGACATATTCACAAGTTACTTGTACAGCCAAGTACAATGTTCTTCTCTGTGTTTTCTTGCACCCCTCCCTGGTTTCATTTTACCTTCTTTTCCTTCTGACTGCAGTAGGGCCCTGTATTTGAGGACCTTGCTTTGGCAGTAACTTCAACTGAAATCAATATTAAATTGGTACAGAAACAGCAAGGTTAGAAAGTCCTGTTACAGTAGCAAAATGTAGCAGTTAAACAACTGTTGTGCCAAAAGGGACCAAATAATCATTTCAGCTGGAATCTCCTCTCTAAGGGAAGCCAATGCATACTCCCCTGCATTCCTTGCACAAGTAACTTGCCAGTTACAAGGGTAACTGTCCCTGCTCTCAACTTCTGATCAACTTACATCTTGAAGAGTAATGACTTTGGCAGGGGAAATAGAAAAGCATTGTGCTGAGGAAAGGATGAGCTAAAGTTCATGGTGTTACATCCTCTTCATCCTATACAAATTACACAGTTTAAAATTCCCGTATTTCATTCTTACTGGTGAAGATATTGTTTCTTGTCTTGTGTCTTGGAGCCATTCAACATAGTTCCAGTCTAAGGAAAACATATCCCTTTTAATTTTTTTTTTCCAAGTTAAGAAAGATGGTGGAGAGGACATATTCTTCCTGACTCTTGTCAGAGGTTAGCTTACAACCAAAAGGTTACAAATACAGTTTTTCATAGTCTTTTAAGCTAGTTACAGTGTCTACCTTGCATCTCTAGGTATTTTTCTTTTCCACTGTATACCCATAGTGTGTTCAAGATTTCCTTGGCCCTGGAAATAGTTATCTATGGTGGAGATCACAAACAGTTTGTGCCAGGCACAGTGGAGGAGCCGACTTGCTGTTTCTGAGAGAAGAAACTACATCATGACTAAGTGAAACTTAATGGGATTAAAAGAAAAAAAACCAAAACAAAACAAAATTGGAAATAAGCAAAACAACACCCCTCCTCCCCCATTATGGCCCACCATTATACATATTACTGGGTGAAATTCTGTAACCTGTTTCAGTGATGGATAAATTCTGGGGTTTGGGAAAGGACATGAGAAGGCACTTGAGGGTGCAACCTTTCATTGCTGCCATTCAGTATAATGGAGGTCACAGGATGTGATTATTGTTTTCCCTTCTGGACCCTCCAATGAAACAATTAAAAAAAGACTAGTTTTCTGGATTACCTGACTAAGGCAAACTACTGTTTCAAAAATGGGGCTGATCTTGACAGTAGGAGACTTAGGTTCTGTTTGTAGCTCTACAAATCCTGCTCTGTATAGTTGTAGCTTTCTGATTCCTGCTTCTGTTTCTTTATTGGTGAAATAGGGGAAAGAGAAGTCGTGCAAGCCATGACCTAAGACTAACTTCACTGATGCTAGTAAAGCATTTACTGATCTTTGGGTAAGGAGGATCCAGTGGAATGATTGATCCAGAATTTGAGTGGTTCTCAATCATGATTTGACGAAGTGCCTTTGGCTGTTAAAAGACATCTCTCAGCCTTTTGTAGATGGGAGTCAGGGAAAAAAAAAATTATATCATGCAGTGACAGCTCTGTTTTCACCTGCATAAGAGGCAGTGGATGAGAAGTTATTAGGTGAGATTCTGCAGTCTGTGCTCTGCAAGAGGTCAGGTTTTATGATCATAAGGGTCAATTCTGACCTTCATTTTACAGGAATATCTTTCCATCAGGAGCTGGGGACTGTGGGCTGTGCATTTATCCACAGGCTTAGGGCTAAGTTAGTGTATGAAACAAATTATCTCCTCAACATTAACCAGAACAACACTTGCAGGTGTCTTTAGACTATTTGAGGAGGAAGAATGGGCTTTTGCGAAGGGGTCTAATCCAGAAGGAAGAGGTACAGCAATTTTCCTTGTGCTTGGCTTTTTTTCTGCCATCTGTATTACAGTGTTTAAATTCTTGCAATGGAGGACCTTGTGGCATAAACCCTTGTGTGTGTGGATATTGTAACCAGTAAGTAACAGTGCTAGTCTGGTCTGGTGAACTTGATGCCTAGTACTTTGTATGAATGCACTTGTTCATTGCAATACCATTCTGAGTGGTCCAGTAGTAGCAGAGTCTTGGGAAGGCGTTGTTATGACTGTGTGATCAAAATCCATGGGTTCAAAAGCAAACTCATACCTCTGAGGTGAACGATGGCTGTACCCGAGCACTCAGAGCAAGCACAAGAGAATGTGTTCGAGGCCAGAGAATTCTTGACGCTTTCTCTGGGCTTGATGCCTGGCCATAGAAGATGTTGCCAATGCAGATTTGACTATTATTCTTTGTAGCTAAGCTCCAATAAGGAGCAAAAGGAGAAGCTGCTACTGCTTTAAGGAGCTTTCAGAATAAACAAGCTGAGGATCTGATACAGGAGAATTTGCAGCAACAGTACGAAGTTGCCACAACAGTTGCCAACTAACAGTTTAAGCAGCAAAAGTGTGACTGCTGTTGTCTTTTATGCAAAAGAGGTTAATATTGTTTTACTGCTTGAAGGGGGAAGGACTGGTGATTGATGAGCCTTGTCCAAGTGGGATTTCGGGCTGGACAAGGCATTATTGTGAGTTGCCCAAACACTTTCTATCAAAGAAGACTGTCCTAGTGCGTAACTGTTCCAAGACACTGCTTTGGTGAAACGAATGATTTAGCTCCAAGGTAAACATCTGCTGGCTTCTAGTTTCCTGAGGAAAATGTATCTCATTCAGTACTAAATTGCAATTTATCACTAAGTTCAGTAGAGATGTGGAAGTGAATATTGTGCCAGTCTCATTTCCCAGGGCTGAAGGCAGACGTGCCACAAATGAACTCCTACCTCTCCTCAAACATACAGCACTCTGACTGTTAAAGCCAGGGACAAATGAAGCCTGAGTATTCATGCTCTGAAATGTGCAAAGGGGTAATGGCATGTGAACTTAAGCGTGACTTCATCCAGGGTTAGACTCAAGATATAATGTTGCCTCTGCTCTCTCCTCATGCTCTTTTGAAAGACTAATGTGCTCTTGTCAGGCCAAGATGGTGGTCAGGGATGACAGGATACAGGAGAGCAGTGGGGCTTTCCACTTGTCTTTGAAGCTGTTGTTCTGCGGATGATGTTACGTACTTGTTCTGTGCTTGCCTGGTGGTTTTAGGATGTCTGCAGCAAGGTGCTTTTGAATTGTCTCAGTACCTGTCAGTGGTGGTCAATCTACAATTTTAGTGGTTAGCATGAAAGCACATGATACCAAAAGGCAATGCATTGCTGTAATACTTCAACCTGTGCTCCTGTAGAAGAATCCACCAGGGGACTGTGTGTGGAATGCCTTCTGTAGGCACTAGAAAGTAATTAAATAAGGAATATTTTAATTTGAAAACTTAAAGAAATACAAGTAAGGAGGGCAGATGTTATTTCTGCTAACACTTGCTGAACAACAGTGAATCCAACTGCAGTTTTCCTAACACCATCTGCCATTGCATTTTCAGAAATGAAAGGGTGCTGGGCTACTGTAGTTCTAGCAAATGTAATCTAATTGAGAGGGGAAAACACGTTGGTTCACTCAGTCATTTTATAGACCTCTCGTGCACCTATCATTGTCTCTCTATTCATGTACCATCATAGAGTGCTTGTTTTGGACAGCTTATTCTATTTGCTTTCCTCCTCTGCAATATCTCAGTTCATAAAACAAGCTGAAGAATCTTAACAAGGGGATGCTTCTCTGACAGCTGTGTGATATGCTGCTCTCTTGTATGTGAGGAATATGCATGAAGTCCTTCAAAGTTTGTGTAGACAGAATCCATGTGCCTTGTGAAGACACAGGGGAATTATGCTATACGCCTCACTTTCGAGGAAAAGTAGGATCTAAGTCCAGGCGTAACTTCTGCCTTGCTGGCTTTATGTTCCTCTTGTGCCTTTCATCCTTAAAATAAGTAAAGGAGATCCTAACTGAAAGATCCTAACTGGAAGTTTTGTTCTGTCATTGTTAAACAATTCTGAGGTAGAGCTAATGGAGTTGTAGCCTAAGAAGAGAGGGAGGAAAACAGTATCCAGCATGAATGGCAAAACATGTTTTGATTATAACACCATGTGTTTATTTTGTAATTGAACCAAATACCAGTAGATGTGTTCTTGGTTGTTCTCTGTTCAGACCCAGACAAACATGGCACTAATCAGAAAACACTGATTAATGTTCTATGTGCTATATAAAAATGCTTTTGAGTCACTCTTCTATTTACTTTACATGAATCTAGGAATCTCAAAGTCTTTCCCTGCAATCTTACAGAAAGTTGGGCTTGCATAGTCCAGGATTAGTTGTTTAGGGAGCTGGAGAGAAGTGCACGTGGCTTTGGCACATGCATGTAAGATGTATCTTACAATGCTGCTGGCCACAGGGGAATTTCTGTGGGTAAATAAGATTTCTGTCTCAAGGGCTGTCCATATGGCCCCTTTCACCAGCACTAATTCCACTTAGATTAACTGCACAGCACAAATATGGGTCAAAGCCTGGATTGTTGGGAGAATGAGTTCCTGCTTGCAGACTGCTTCCTGCAGAAGTACTTGTTGGCAGCTGAGATAATAGTGCTCACGCTCCTCACAGTAACCCACTTTGAAATGTATTTAAAGAGGGGTCTTGGCAGTCTGCTTGCTACTTTCTCATACAAAGTGCAGGCCCTGGTTTGTAATCCCACTCAGCAAGTCAAGGCATTTGCTGCTGGGCCCTCATCTTCTCTGATTTTATGTAGCACAAGGCAAGGCATCTGCGTTTGGACCAGCAATACTAACCACTTTGGGTAGCATTTTTCCTCTGACTCTTTAGCAAGAGGAGAGGAACTACTTTGAAGTACTGCATCATTTATTACGGAAAAAACTGCAGAGCTATTTCTGTGAACACAATGGCGGCAAGTGGTGAAAGGAGGTAGAGGGATGGAAGGGGAAGGAAGGAACAGATCTCTTGGTGTCCCAGGTTCACATGTGTCCATGGTTCCAGTGAAAATTGCTGCTTGCTTTTTCTTTGTTCTTTGTCTACTCTACTGGTGATGAAGGCCCTCCACTGCAGTCGGTCATTCCTGAATCTGCGACTAGTTTGGTTGTCTCCTACTATGTCAGGATTCCTTATGGGGGAAATATAAAACTTAGCCATAAATGGTCTGCTTCATAAAGTGGATCAAAGCTACCAGGTAAATAAAAAGGGTTGGTTGGTTGGTTGGTTGGTTTTTAGTCTGAAGTGATCTTCAGAGCCCCATTTCTTCTGATGCATTCCTAAGCTTTTCCCAAAATCACTCATACTATTCACAAGGAAAAATGCCTTTGATCCAGACCTGGAAGTGCTTTAAGTATAGGCTACCCAAAGCAGTTACAAATACAGGTTAGAGGCTAGAACTTGCCCACACTGCAGTGAGTATAGTGGTAAGATTTGGTGCCACTAGCCCTTCCATGTTTGTCACCACTCTCTTTCCTCCCTCTCTGAACAGACAAATTTTTGACAACTTACTGGGAAATGAGTAGAAGTCATCACAACACAGAAAACTGTGTCCCTTTAGATGCAAAACTAAAAGGACACAGTAACATGAGTATAGTTTTGATGTGAAGATGCTTGCAGCTTAGCATAAGAGGATTACATGCCTATTTCTGTGGATAATAGTGCAGTACAGAAATAGGGGAGACAGTGAAACAGCTCACTGGAGCTAAGGGCCTTATGGACAACAAACATAAGTCAGGTGTTTGCTTCTTGCTTCTGCTACCAACTTGAGTTTGGACAGCTCTCCCAATCACATTCTGCTTGCATCTACATTGCCCCCCTCCTCCACTTTTGTAGGTTAAAAACACTGAGTATTTATTGAGCAGCTTAAAATTAAAGTGAGCAGAGCAAAGGTGGATGCAGTTTTGAGTAGATGGTGAATCCCTCACCTTTTTCTTGGCCTCATGGTCTTCTGGCAATATGAAGCCTGCTCTCATCCTCTGCCCCCTTCTGTTTGGTGACACGAGGCAGGGTGTCCACCATGGAAGTGCACAGGCTCCAATGTACTTTGACATTCCACCTTCTAAGCAGTGCAGACACAGAAGTCAACATACCTGAGGAGTTTTTGTTACTTATTTTTAGTACATACAGAAATGATGATAGCTGCTTGTGCTGGACACAGCCACACTTGCAAAGGGATTCCTGGCAGTTGTGAGAAATTTGTTATAGAAAGTTCTAAAAATCTGAATGGTCTATGGGCCTAGAAGATGAGTGGTCCTCTGAAATAATGTATTTCCTATGCATGGTTGTAAAACACTTTGGGATTGTTAAAGGACAAATATTTTGGGGCTAGTTATGTTTTGCTTTCTTTATGAGAGTGCACTTTTTTTGAAAACTTCTGCTGTTTTGAGACCACCATACTAGGAACATTCTTCAGTATTTTCCCATCTCTTTCTCTTTATGAATGCAGGAAGCACAAGATATTCTTCTGGCATTTGAGCTGCAGTTATTTTGAGTGACTCCAAACAGAGGGAAATGTGTTTCTGCGGTAGTTGCTGCAGAGAAAGAATTTTGCTGAAACGTCTCTCACCCACCACCCTTTGGTGGGTGCAGAAAAGAAGCCAGTGTTTGAGGCCCCAGCTCTGTGCATCTGCTGGATCAGTTTAGGCCAATTTTCCCCCCTCCCCTTCCCCTCTTTCCATTAGCAAACTAGATATAAAACAGAAGCCATTGGATAAATAGGAAAAATGTGTAGCAGAGGAAACCCTTGTGATTAGGGAGCTGTTAACCAGTTATTTCATGTCCGGCTTTCAGTGTATTTATAAAAATGATGCTATTCAGTGACACGTTGAATTACTATAAATGGCATTGGCTCAGTTGCTTTCTCATAGAAGCCAGCTTGCACTTTATTTTTAACTTGGGCTCACTGATTATTTTTAAAGTTAGTGTACTACTCGTTAAAGTAGCTAAAGTGGCAGGCAAAGTGTGGGCAATATACATCAAATTTCCTCACACTTTGTCTTGCCGGTGCACTCCAGAGCTCTGCAGAAGCACGTTGGGAGAGAATGGCTTGTTCAGTGTCTGTCCATTCGCTGCTTGGCTGTTCTGGGGAGACAGCGGATTGATGTGATTAGTGGCAGCTGCGGTATTTGGTTTTGTGAAGTGGAAGCTTGTCCATTAGGAGCTGGCCCAAGACCCAGTTAACTCCTCCTCCTCCCCCCCTTTTTTTTCCATTGATCACCAACAGCCATCACATCATTACATGCATTTATAATGTCCTTGTTGAGACTTCACTGTATGCACATGGTTTAAATCAACGGTTTCCCAAATAGGGGGAGCAAGTACTAAGCAAGTACTCTCTACCTACCTGCCTCCAACAATGTGCTTGTAAACTTCAGGGACAGGGAGAAAGAAAAATACAGCTTATGGAAAAGCGCCAGGGGGTTCTGAGTCTACAGTTCACGCTATGCTTTGGACAAAGAGGCGAGTCTTGCATCATGGTCTAAATGTGGTGAGGCTTAGGCTTCCATACATTTCTTGTGGAACAAATTTCACAGAACATAAAGTGTTCTACATGACATTGTGGCATCTGAGACAGATTCTCAAAGCTGTCCTTGTCATATGGAAGCATCTGGCACGTCTAATCCACTTGATGAATGGTGGCTAATAACTGACACCTAGAAGTGGGGAAGGAGACCATTGAAAGCCTGGGGCATAGGTCTTATCTCCCTTGCTTTAGGGAGTAGTTTGCAGCTCTCATCACACTTGCTGGAGTTTCCAGATAGTCTTTAGGACTATCACCCTTAGTAAACAAGATACACGTGGAACTAGCTTTATACAAAACTGTCTTAAAGACAGCACTTCCTGGGTTGCAACCTGGAGATGAAAATCTTACGCAAGTGCTAGGGAGCCCTTTCCATGACAATTCAATCCCAAGCAGTAAGCATTCATTCCAATGGCACAGTCTTCTGGTCTCCTGTTATATTTCCTCAAAAATCAATCCCTGAACAGTGGCTCTACTGTGCATAGAAAGGCAACACTTGAAATCTAAATTGAACTGACCTCTAAGCAAAATATTGCCCAGCACAGTGATTTTGCAGTGGGACAAATGGAGTATACAAGCTTGGTATATCTTTCTTTTTGTTTTCTCTGATTCTGAGAGATCCAGTGCATGATAGAAAATGACACTACCTGTCCTTGGTAGCCATCTAGTTTTTGAGTGTCTTGAGAGATCCTTCTTCATAATATTCCTATTTAATACTCTGATTGGAATGGAGAAGACAGCATTTGTCCATATTTTGGTGGGGTGAGAAATAGAGAGTTTCTAATTATACCACAGGCCTGTTTGCTAACAGGCTCTTTTCTAGTATAGAAATTTTATAACCTACTTAGCCAAAAGAGACTTCTTCTTATTTGAAATTCAATAGCAGATGCATTTGTGATGTCTCCTCTGATTATTCAAGTGTTGCTATTTAAGTAAGTGAATTATAATTAAGAATTATTGAAATTAATTAATTTTGACCTATCTTTAGTTTTACTGCCACTGTAGTTGACAGAATAATTCAGTCCTTACAACCATCTAACAAGGAAATGGCTTTGCCTTGTCTGTGTTTCAGTTTCATCGTCTGCCAGATGGATGGATGATTACATTGCTTAGAAATTCTGTTTACTAAAGAAAGAAAATCCTTTTAGTGGTCCAGTACCCTTTTCTTGCTTGTTGTGTTTATTTGCTTACTTGCTAATTCCCTTGATTTAGTAACTTTGCAATTGTAAAGACCCTTCCGGTGTATTCACTGCTTGCATGGACTTACTCACTGGAAGGCGCCCTCTGGTATTTTGGTTAGGTAATGGAAGTATAAGGAATAGGGAAGAAGATAAAATTAAAAAAAACGGACCATACTTGGTTCAGCATCCTGTCTGTAGCCCAGCATGGTTGCGCTGGAGTCCTGCTGATGGAATGTCCTGACGTTATGGTGTTTATTTCCACCACAGCCCTGAAATGTAAACAGGACATCGTGGGATGTTAATCCAAGGGACAGGAAACGACGGAGAATTCTGGACTCTTGGGCTATTGGTAGGACATAAGGAAGTGAATTTTACAGGAGGCTTGGCATATGGTACCAGCAGTGCACTGGACCATGAGCCAGAAGGGGCGTTTTCAGGAAGGGTAACTGATGTGTGTTTATGGGGAGGAACAAAACACAGCACTAATGTCAAAAGAAGTGCATCGATATATGCAGCAATTTGCAGGACATTTGGCATGTCAGGGTGCTCTGGGCGTCTCATCCTAATGGGATGAAAGATACAGAGACAGTTTGCCTTGAGCTCGAAATGTATACAGGATAAATGGCAGCTTATCACTGTGGTATTTATTTTCCCTTGTGCCTCATAACACAAGAGTGAATTCTGAGATTAAACAATTTAAAAGCAGAGAGGGAACATGAAAGTAGCAGAGAGGGAGCCATGCAGCATCTCTTGCTCCAGCCTAAAAGCCTAGAGGGCATGGATGGGAGGCAGTGCAGTCAGGGAAGCATTGGTTTAAGTGGTCTGATGCACTAGAAAGCCAACTGTTATTCTTTTAGGCAGGCCTAAATAAATTAATGGCATGAGCATAGTATTGAACTCCCAGTCATGGCTCCCTCCCCCCTGAAATGGAAAGGGGCATGTACAACTTGCATAGGATGGTTCCTGCTGTGCTGTGTTCAGGGAAGAGGGAGAGGAGCCATGACAAAGCTATCGCCACATGCTGTGGGGCACTTGAGACTCACATTGCTGGAAGGAGGGTTGCACCCCACTTTTATCCTACTAGAAGACCTTGACTCTTCCAAGAGGCAGCTGCTAATGCCTCCTCTGTAGTACCCCTTGTAATAGCAAAGACAGAACTGTGTTGTAATGAATATAAAGGGGGTTCTTTATTGAAGTTGCTAAACGAATACAGACCCTGTAATTCACACAGGCTCTCTAGCTTCCAGACTGGCTGACTGCTGCCTGATGTTGCCACACAAGGTCTCCCAAAGTCTTGGTCTGGTGTCTGTAGCAAGAAAAGGACTTGGCTAGAGAGAAAATGAATCAAGTTTTCTGTTCTGTCAGTGTCCTGCACTGTTTTTTGTAGTAAATCTCCAGACACTGCTGGATGTGTTTTGTAGCAAGGCATAATTTTATGGTAGGCATCTTCTGACTGTTTTCGAGAGCATCCTGCTGGCACAGTTGCTGACGTTGATGCCTTTTGAACCAAGTGCTCTGAATTGTGCCTCTGCTGCGCTGCTTGGGCTGGGTTTCCATCCGGATCTGAAATTGGAAATTTATTATTTGGAACTGCTTTTTAAAGGTGAAACTGACACTGGTTTCTTATTACTTACCAAGTCCTGAGGGCAGAGTTACATTCCTGACGCTGCTGTAGGTGTTAATGATTTCATCAACTCAAGAAGCACAGAGCCCTGAACTCTGCTCTTGGCAGCTAGTAAAGAAGGGAAACTGACTTTCAAATATTTTGTTTTTAAAGTTGTTGGGTTTTATGGTGTTTACATTAGCAAACTGGAATTTGTGGGACTGACTTACAATTGGAACTAAGAGAATTTGTTGAGTACTTAGTTCTTAGAAATCAAATCAATAGTAAAGCCTTAGTAGGTTGCTGAATTTGTTCTTTGCCAAGCACCTCTGAATTTGCAAAAGAACAAGAATCTGTGAGTGGGCCTGCTGTGGGTGCAAGCCTAAGAGTTTCATTTGCTTGGTATGTTTTCTATGCCTCAAAATAATCAGGGAGGATACTATTATGCAGATCCCAAGATTTTTTCTATATTACTTTCAGTTGCCTGAAAATAGCTCAAAAACCTTGCTCTAAATCTGGAGAGATTCCAGGATGTGGTTTTTTATTTTGTTTTTAGAATATCTTCTGTCTTGTGTCATGCAGGAAGATGGCCTTATGAACAAGGACCAGGATTTAAAATCAGAATTAACTGGCATTACTCTGGGCTCTGCCACTTACTTGCTGTATGACCTTAAGCAGACCATCATTCTCTTCATACCTGTGTATTGTGATATCCTTGTGTCCTGCCAGGTTGCCATGAGACTTAAGTTCTTCCCTTTTAAACTTGAATAACTCTTTCAGTCCAAGAGCTAGCTGTTTTTCAAGTGACCATCGTACATCTGACAGACTGCTGCAGATGTAGTAAATGGAAGGTTATGGAATGTAACATTGGTTAATCTTGAGTATTGATGGATGAGGCTCAAAAGCTTATCCTCTAACTATTTATAGAGGTGCTTAATAGGTGACTTGTTGATCACCATTTATAATTGCTATACTAGGAAGGCAACATTTGATGATAGCATTCTTCAATCTAGGAAAAGTAAGCCAGAACTGAGGCTCTGTGAGTTGAAACTTGGCAAATGATGCACAAACTTCTAAAGTGAGAGAGAGTTTACTGAGAGTTGTAGTAGATTTTCTAGTGCTGGAAATCTTTAAATCAAATGAGACGCCTATTGAAAAGTTGTATCCTACTTTAGGTAGGAATTAATTGATGGCAACCCTATGGCCTGTGCTATGCCTGAGGTCAGACTAGCTGATTGGTACAACCCTTTCAGCTTTATAGTTGCTAAGATGGTTTATCAGATTTGTGAGTGTAAATCTCAGTGAGGGCAGTGGAAACCAAATAAACCTGAGGCCAGAATTTTATACTGCCTTCTTCACATCCTTTATGCTTCCAGCTTGTATTCACTTGTTGCCATGCTAACACATGGCAATATCCTCCTGGGTTGCTTTTATCTTCTTATCACTGCATGGTGCCACTTAGCTTACCGTGTTCCAATCTGCAGTACCATTCACATGTGCCTTAAAATTGTAGGCTATTTCTTTTTTTATTTGCTTGGGTTTTTTTGAAAATGAGGAGGCTTGAGCAGGTCTAGAATGGAGCATATCAGGTTGTGGACAC
>NW_010178576.1:50580-116609 GCF_000695765.1 Mesitornis unicolor | reverse complement strand
TGCTCTGCTATCCCTTTGGCAGTGATTGATATAGGACATTCATATGTAATTGTATTAATGATTTATTTTATTTCCCCTCCCCCCCCACTGTTGTACCATTCAAAATTGCCCAGCAAAAGAAGGGATCCTTGACTGCTGTGTTGCTATCCATGCTTCACACACTCGTCCAGCAAGTCAGATGGATGTCTGCTGTTACTTTCCCCCTGTACATTATGGCATAAGGGAAGTAGCCCAGTGGGTCTTGTTTGTTCTGCCTCCTACTGCTATGCTATACTACCTGCTCAGAGCAGATGAGGCAGCTCAGGGGTAAAGCAGGACTCCATATTCCTGACTGAACTAGCAGCTGAATGATTGCTGTTGCAGAAGGACCGCAGCTGGTAATAGCCTACAGGTGCTGAAGTTGGAGAGGATCATCACTTGGCTGACTGAGTGACTATTCTGAGAAGACAGACTAAAGCTTGGTAAACATCCATCTCCCCTACTGACAGTGGTGGTTAGACTTTCAAAAGAGCTCGGTATGTCTCATGCAAATTTTTCCATTAAGATTTTCCCATGAAAAGGTCTGTTCTCACAATTGCTAAATTTTGAAGAAAATGTACAGTTTCCCAAATGTTTCCACATTCTTACGAGAGCTGGATATTTTAAAATTTGTGGTAAATCACATCAGAAACACATATTTATTTGTAAATATTTCCTTCTCTTTTTTTGTTATTCTGCTAAATGCTATGCAATCAATCGTGATAGATTTTTCTAAGTTCTTTATTCTATATATTTCTTTCGGGTTCAGTAGAATAGGAAAAGATATTGGTGAAAAAGAAAATGTCTTTCTTTGTTCTTTTCCTTTAAAAAATATCTCAAAAGTCATCTATGGAATTCCTAACACTAGAATAGCTTGCTTCTTTTCCAAATGATTTTTTTTCCTTTTTCAAGACAGTTCTTTTTCCTTTTGACCAGCTCCGTTCAATAACCTGCATGCTTTTTGGAAATTTGCATCCTGTTCTGCACTATAATGGAAGCTGGATAGTTTTATGAAAATTTGTTCTTGATGGCAGGGGCCAAATGCTCTTTGAAATTAAATTCTAATTTATGAAATTCAAGTGTGTCTTGTATACACATGACAAGTGAATTTTGCAGTTTACATGTTTAATCCTTTTCTTGTAAGCAACAGTGGTGAAGAAGGCTAGGCTGCAAAGCAGGCTGATAAGATCAGTGCACTTAGAGAGAGGATTTCCTGCATTTCCTCTAAATAGTAAAATATTCCTTTTATGGCATGTAGTTGAACAGAAAAAAAGAGGAACTAATTGAGATGTTCTCTTCAATTAATCTCTGTTTTGAGTGAGTACCCTGAAGGGCCATTTACAACTTGGATTGGCCAGGCCAGCTGTCTTTGCAGGCATCAATTCAGGTAGACCTTTAGAACTGCATTGTACCAAATTCTCCTTACTCTTCAGGGTCTGATTCCATGAGGCTACAACTCAGGCATGGCTGGGTAAGCACAGCTACTGTATGTGATAGGCCTGGCCCCCAGGGAAGCTGGGAAGTTTTGCTGGAAGGAATCTTACTTGCAGCATCTCCTGGGTGTAGTCTAGCAGGCGAGCGTCCTGAAGAGACCAAGAAGCTGCATGGGAAAGGGATGTCTGAAGAGAGACAACATCTGGCTCATAGTCCTTGGGGCATACAAGGGGTGCACGCAGCCCTATTTTAGGATAAACTGAAATGTAAGTGTTGCTTTTGTTTTTTCCCCTGACTTTTACATCTTTAAAGAAAAAAAATCAAGCTCTCTTGAGGGAAAGCCCTTCTGATTTGGAAATGGTTATGAAAAAGACATCACCCGAGGGCTCTGTTGAAGGCTTATCTGATAGATAATGTATGCTGTGCGGGAGGTGGCAAGTCAGGGCCAAGCATTCACTCACTTGGCACATGATGTTTTGGTGAGCAGGAGAGTGTGTTTGATTTCAGGATCCCATGGGGAATGGCTTTATCTGCAGAACTGGTGAATTGGTGTGGGAGTTAATACCGTTTCCTTCAGACCTGGCTGCGAGGAAGTGTGCAGTATCTGGTGTGCTTTGGGAGAGCCACAGGCAAGATAACAGAGTTAGAAAGTTGTACAAGGTGGAGAGTGTGAGGGAGTGCAGATGAGCTGTTTGCTACTGTAAAGCTGTCATTTTCAGCACCAGGGTCTCTCTAGTCAGGTTTCTGTAGAGACGGTCCCTGGTACATAAACCGTCAGATGTTTGGGGAGCTACATGCTGCTGAGCAGGAAATCATTCAAATCCCTTATCTTCTACACAACAGTCTCAGGAGAAGTCCTGTCAGAAGGCTTGCACCCAGGCCTCAGGGAACAGGGCTTGACCTCTGGGAAAGGGTTCTTCTGGGGGTTTGCTTACAAAAACTGAATTCAACTTTCTAAGCATTTGCCCTGAAAAGCTTCTGAAGGACAAATAGTAGATGATAGTGGTTAGCAGTCCTGCTGTGGCTAAAATCCCATCCTGTTCCCACAGAAATCAGAGGTCAAACATCCACTGACTTCAGTGCAAGCAGCCAAGCCACACAAAGGGAAAAATTCTGCAAAGCCCTAAACTTCTGGAGAATTCAAATCCAAACGCAAGAGGTTTTTAAATTTGGATCACCTCCAGTTACAAAGACTTATTCCCAAGCAATGAAGTAATTCTGTAGACTAGCACGTCTAGGGAATGTCTTGGAGCAAGTCAATGCAGTAGCAGTGATCTTGCCTTACGTGGTATGGGAACCAATAGATGTACAAGTCCTCTGCGTTTGTCACTGTCATTGGCAGTATTAATGCAGGGACAGTGTCTATCCTGTGGATGGTACTAGAACTGGGAAACAGTAGTTTGATAAGCATTACCAGTCAAGAGCTTTTCTTTAAGGCTTCTTCTATTGGTATTAAATTGTCTGGGGAGCTTTTAACATCAATGACAAATTTGTGTTGCCATTAACATTTGGTTTTGAGAAAGGATGAGGCAGATGCCTAGTACGGTCGAGTAATAATCTGTGAAGAGTCACCTACAAATATAAGGAGTCTTTTTTTTGGCTGACTGACACCCTGTCTGTGAATTTTTGTGATATGAGAACCTATAATGAATTTGATTTATTGGAAACTGGTGTTTTCATCTCTAATATACCTCTTCAATGTATGGATCTTTGTTGTGCATTTTGTTGTCTGTCGCTAGCAGACACTGGCTCGAGAGAGAATTTCTGCAGTATTCTCCTGTCATGCAACCAATCTAGACCTGTACACAGAAGTAAATCCCCTAAATGCTTACATAGAGCAGGAGCTTTGCTGGTAAGAGGACTTTTGTGAAATTTGACTCTTTGCTTAAGAAAGGTGTGCTCTTTTCAGGGATGCTCAGTGACATGACAAGAGACAATGAGCATGAATTGAAGCATAGGAAATTCCACCTAAACACAAGGAAGTTTTTCACTGCGAAGGTGGCTGAACAGTGGCACAAGTTGCCCAGAGAAGTTGTGACTTCATCCATGGAAATACTCAAAACCCGAATGGACACCAACCTGCTCTAACTTACCCTACTTCAGCAGGGGGGTTAGATTAGGCAGTCTCGAGAGACCTCTTTCAATCTCAACTGCCAAGATCAATATTGCAGCATTTTCTTAAGAGCCAGCTACCTGCCTGGCCCAGCCTTATCTCAAAAGAAGCAGCAGGAGTCATGAGGATTTATTGTCACATCTTGCCTGTGAACCACTTCCTAGCACTTTCCTTTTCTTCAGCTCCACAAGGTGTGCAGTCTTTGTGTGTCTTTTGTCTCTTCACTATGTCAAGGTTTTTGGCATGTAGCTTCTGGGGTCAGGAGACCGAGCCTTCCCTGTGAAAGATTCTTGGTAGTACACGTTGATTCTCAATGGTCTCTTTAATTCCCCTCCCAGACCAAAACTATGCCTTTTACTTAAAGGGGATATTTTGACTCCTTATTTCACACTTCACTTTTCTTTCTCTCTTTTTCTCTCCTCCTACGAGTTGCTGAGAACTCATTTGTCAACTTATGAATGAAAGGTGTGTCATGGCTCACCCCACCGCTACTTACTCCAAGAATTGTTCAGTCTGCCTCTTAAAGAGAATGTGTCAAATCTTTCTTGTTAATCTGAAGATTGTTTGGTTCTAGTTTTACACTGCAGTGTTTGTAAAGAAAGAAAACTTTTTAAATAAGTGCATGAAAAAAGCATCGTTCCTTGAGAAAGACATATTCATCTTCTTCAGTGAGGCTGAAGGCAGTGTTTTAATTTTTTGTCTTTCCTTCAACCATTTTTCCCCCTTTTCTTCCATATATTTCGTATAGATTAGCCTCTACTGCCTGGTAAAATGATGTAGACTTGTAACTTTTTCTACCTTTCAGAGATGGACAGAATAAAACTTATGGTTCGGGATTCTAATGTCTTCCGGATGGAAAAGTATGGATTGAAGCATAAAATGGGGCATTGGAGCCTTGTGAGTTGGGGCTCTGTGTGTGTAAAGCCATTGTGGGATGTAATACTTGTGGAAACCCTGACCTTTGCCTCATCTCACTGGGCTTTGAGGGGAGCAAGATGCTCCAGCTGTTCTGCTGAGCTTGTTCCAAAACTTTCAAATTGCATTCCCACCAACTTCTGGATCTGATGAATCCAAGTGGTTATCAGTCACCTTTGTAGCTTTGTGCAGATGTCCTCTACACATACTGCTTGGGAAACTGCATTGATGAAGGAAGGCATGGCACAGCACAACCAAGCCAGGAGAGGACTCAGTACAGAGTGATGTACATACCCATCAGTATTCTTTCCTGCACTGGATAAATTCATTTTTCTTCCAGCAGTGTTAAGATGCAGGTGGTATGGAGAGAGAAAAAGTGCCTTGACCTTTGAATGGAACTTGTTTAAGGAAAATTTTATCACTGTGACCCTAGTAGGACTGTGCATCCAAAATGCTGGAGGAGAGCCATAAAACAAACCAGCATAAAATAAACTTGCTCTACATGCTTTCATACTTACATCCCCAGCTACTTCTGGTGAGTTTATCAAAACACTGTGGGCTTTTGGGTCTGTCTGGTAGTGGGAATGAAGACAAGGGAATGAAATATATACAAATATATATGTGTGTGTACATATATATATGGGCCATAGTAAAGCTTTGTTTTATGCCCTCTATCTTTAAATCTCTTTATTGAAGTACTTCATTGGCTGGAAGAAAATAAGAAAGAGGTGTTGCAAAAACCTTTATTCTCAGTGTTCTAATAAAGTCAGTGAAAGGGGATTCCTTCCAGCAGATTATTTCTGAGACTGGTTGCAGATCCTTTTATTTTTGCTTTCTCATAAAGGGGACATAGACCTTGAAGTAAAGTGGAGTATTTGCTACAGTGGGAGTCGGTGGAGCTTGAAAGAGGAGCAGAAGTCTGGACTGAGGCTGTTTTGTTCTTTTCAGATAGGGAAGGAAGGAAGACTTGCCTAAAAATTGTCTACTTTTCTCTTTTAAAGCAGCATTGGAGTGTGTGTGTTTGGTTTTATGATCCTAGAAACATTTACTGTGTAGAAACACCTTGCACTGAAAGCCAGGGATATATGACCAAAGCAATGAAAGAATCGTAGAATTTAGACTCGTATTTACCAGCCAAACTTCTCATCCATCTTTAATATGTTTATTCACTAGTTACTTGTGGGAGCTTAACTGACCAGCAGAACATAAAATATTCCTTTGAAACCAACTGAGATACATACAGAAGACCTGCATATCCCAACAAATTCTTAAATCAGTAGGGGAAAAAGCCTGCATCTAAAGTCACTTTCCCCTGTATGTCTTGTGTTAGTTACACAGCACTCACTCTACCGAGGATATCTATTGCTGCTCTGTGACATGATGAAAATCTGTGGGTGAGCAGGAACAGTAAGCGAACTAAGTCTTTGCTGGCAGTGGTGATGGGGGTGCAGGATGGAGAGAGTTGAAGGCTGTTGCAGTGCAGTCCATGATGCGCAGCTCTGCGTTCTGGCACTGGCTGGTAAAGGTGCAGAGGCTCTGCTCACAGCCCGGGGAGAAAGACAAGCTTTGATTTTCTGCACAGCTTGAGAGGAGCTTCTGCTTTGTGGTATCAGAAGCAATGACAACTCTGCCCTCACTTTCTTTCTGATTTGAGCCAAGCTGGATGAACTGTTATAAGCAGCATGGAAGAGTATTTCTGGGCAAGGACGACTTAAGGGGAAGCGTGAAAGTGTAGCTGGAGCATAAAACTACTACTGACAGATGGCATATGTTGCTTTTTTGAATCTGTAGTCAGATACTTTCACAGAGTTAGGATTATGGTTGAAAACAAAACCTTTTTTTGAGTACATCCAGCCTGGCAAGCAGTCTGTGCAACATTAACCAAGTATGTGTACACTTTCTTGTTCCAGTGCGAGGTATTACCTCAAATTTAGATTTACCTTTCTGCCTCACTGCGTTGTCCACTTCTTGAAGTGGAGTGAAGACAACAAATTCACAGCCCAAATGAAAAGGCGTTTTATCTTCAATCTGACCATTCATTTTGGATCTCAATTATTAAAGGAACAAAGTTTCTCTGTCAACTCTGCTCCTAGCACCATCTGATTTTCTTTCCCTTTTTGTTAATGTTAGAAATTATACAAGTGAATGCAGTTAGAAAGAGGCATTCATGCTGGCACCTACTGAAGTTTGTATATGACTTGAAATACATTCCACAGGAGTCAGGAATTGATGATCTGGACACTCTACTTTGACCTTGCTAAATTCAGCTCAAAAGGCCTTTGGAGAAAATGAAATATTTTGGGGGACTAAAAAAAACATAAATAAATCTCAGGTACAATACCAGTGAGGGACATTTCACCACTTTACCTCCACACCATGGTCCTTCCACAGCATGAGATTTGCTATAGTACTCTCACAGAGCACAGCACCCTTCCAGCTCAAAAAACTGATCTTTCCTCTTGCCCTTTTCTCTGTTTCCCATGATAAGCGGTTTCCCTCTATTCAGTTACTAAATAACTCAACCTCAGATCTGGGTCCTTAGAGACACTCCTTTCAACTTAGAGAAATGCTTTCTTTGGTCCAGTGTGGTCGGTTAGAAGGGTCAGAGAGATCTCATTTCCAAGATATTGTCAATGTTGGTTTCTCTCTATTTAAACAAAGAGACAAAAGTGCTTCTCAAGGTGAATCTGGATTCACCAGTGCTGAAGTTTTAGGTTTTCTTGTTGTTTTTTGTCTGTTTGTTTTTCCATTTTGGCAACATTATGTTTCACCCTCTTTCGCTTGGAGATTTCTGAGATGCTGCAAAAATCACTTCCTTGTAGGACACTTATACTACCAGCAGCTTTCTGAGAAACAGGTGACTTGGTGGTCATCATGCTGGGATTTGATGATTGAGATCTGTTGGCCATGTGGTTGTACTATTGCAATTTAAATGGAGAGAAACCGTTACTGTAGGAGTATTCGAGCAGATGAAAATGTGTCATGTGATATTGGTATGGATATGAAACGTGCTCTGGGAATTAAGGACAGTTAGTGCTGCTATTAGCAGGCTCTGTAGGAGATGAGTTGTTTCCTTATCATGCATGACCTCTTAAAAATGTAGAAAATTTTTGCCTATGTTTGAAATCTCAGCATGAACAGGATATTGTGGACCTGCTCCTATCTAAAGAACTGTTGTTTTTTTTTTCTTGGAAACTAATAATGTTCCTTAAAACTACTTCCCACACTGACTCTGCTCTCTAGACTTGCGTTGCTTAATTTGTTTAATTCTGAGGTTATACCACTGGAGCTTTTTGTGATTAATAGCTGGTAACAGTGTAAACCCAGCACTAAGAACATTTCCTGGGCAGCAGTCATGCTTCTTACAGCTGTGTTTGACTGATTAGGGTATGGACAGAACAAGCACTAGGGGAGAGGTCACCCTGAAGAGTGTCTCAGTGGTGTGAGCTCTGTGTTTGCATTATACATCTGCTAGTTTATCTTCTTTTCAGAAATTTGGAGATGGAGCCACTTCTCTGTACAATTGTCTCTATTTTAAGCATTGCCAGGCACCACTGTAGTGTGGTAGACCCTTTGCTTGTGATATGAATGACTACGGGGGGGGGAGGGGGGAGGGGGGAAGTAAACCATGGGGATTCAGTAGTGTCAGTGCCATTTTCTTCTCATATTTACTGGTCCAACAGTTAAAAACTAGTGATGGACTGGCAGCTTGCATGCAAATTGTTGGGTTACATATAATGTATTTCTGATTGGATTTGCCATCCTTCCAAATATGTAGCTGGTCTCGATGTTTCAGCGCTTCTGACATTTTGCAGTTCCCATTTATTTAGAGGAGAGGTAGGTGCAAACTGTTGTTTGAAAACTGAGAGTGCTTCCTTGTTCATATGGGTTTCTGAGCAGGGGGAGAATCACATGCTGCTGCTACTTCTTCTTGCAGCAAAGGGCCTTGATGTAGATATGACCTCTTGCCATGAGAATCCTAGAGGCTAGAACTAGCTATCGGCAGCTCAGAGAAGGCAGTAGAATAGAGTTGGTAGCGACTGGCGCAAGCATTATGCCCTTGTATACCATATGCTGTAGACCACATGGATATGCATTGCTTCGTAGAGAAGATCCTCACATTTGGGTATATTAGGGAGGATTCTCCGTATCCTTCCTTTTACTTCACTCTTTGCAACATACTGCTGTAGGCCAAAATTGCCCACTGACCATGGAAGGAAGGTGACTGGTTTTAGGTACTGCTTTCTTTTGAGGCCCTCATAATAATTGATCACTACCTGTGTTACTCAGAGCATCAGCTCTCTGGAATTTGACCTAAATATAGATAAGGCCTTGTTCATGCTAATGCCATGAAATGCTTAACAGCCCCACAACATAAAGCAGTAACTCACAGCTCTGAAACTGGCTTTCAGTGTTGGTGTAAAGTCTCCTCCTGTAAATATTACAGCAGCCAGAACATATATTTTATCTGGATGTCACTTAAAAATACACACAGAAAACAACCTAAAATCGTTTAGTAGAACTCTTTCCAAATATCTGTTCTTCACGAAGACACGTTAGGTTGAAAGTTCAACAATTTCACCAAGCTGCTGGCTTGGAGTTCAAACCTACTTGCATAATGTTGAGGTTTCAGGGCATTGAACCTGGAATATCCCTTCTCAGAATGTTGAACAACAATAAAAATGCTGGAATAAAATGCTGTGTGTGACCTTTTCTTAAATTCATTTTCTAGGGTGAATTTATTTTTGATGCCACATTGACAATGCTGGAATCTGAGTAGCTAAAAAATAGGTATATAAAATCAATGATAATTTGACCCCATTTGTACCTGGACCTACAGAGACCATCTCTAAGATGGAGAAAACATCAAAATCCCAAGACCTTTATGCTGCATCTACTGACTGTTTTTCAATTTAGTGAATCACTAAAGAAGCCTTTTAACTGTCATCCCCGTCAGTGGATTTTCAGTATGAGGAATGGAACTGAGAATATATATTGTACTTTGGCTGGGGCATCAAGTAGGACAGTGGCAGATCTCCAGCCTGGAACTTGACTTTCTCAGGTGGCATTGATAAACACTAGTGTTGAGGAGATTCAGTGCTATCCATGAAAAAAAACCACTTTAAAAGTCCAAATGTTGTCTGTGTTGGGTTTTTCCCCAGTTATACCAGTTTGCTGTAAAGACTGAGTTGTTTTTTTCCAAAGAGAGAACTTCAGGAACATTTTACCAGTGCAGGTTAAGTGACTTGCCTGTCAATAGTGAAGACAGAACTTGTATACCTACATCTGTGGCTAGTTTCCAGTGGTGATAACCAAGGCATATTTTCAGTCAAGTTAAGCTTTAATGTCCTGTGGTGGCCCTGAACCCAGTGTCAGAATGGAAATAAATTTTTCTACGCTGTGATGACATTGGACAACAGATTAAACATTCTTCTACTAATTGTCTGAATAAGAAACCAGCATTTCACATGGAAATGCGCTGGAGTTTGGGAAGATGTAATTGAACCTTTACCATTTGTTTGTTTTTCTTGGAGCACACTGGCAGTTCTTACAGATTATTTCTCTCTCAGCAGAGGCACTCTAATGCCCTCAGCAGTGTATTTTGTCTGGAAAATTCAGGCACCCAGGATAATGATGACAACAACAGCAACATTTTGACTCCCAAATCCCCTGGCAAAATAGTTACATCATGTCTGGAAATAATTGGGCAATGACAGAATGGAAAAATTACAATGACTCAAACAAGACGGGGACGCTCTTAGTAATGGGATTTTGCGTGTTTGCTCTTCTGAAGGTGACCATTCCCAGTGCTACTCTGGATTGACATCCCTTGTCACTAAACCCCACTTTTCCCAATAGCACTGCAGAGGTTTGAAGTCCCTAGGCCAAGCTTTAGTACTAATCTGCCCTATCAGTATTCCTGGTCTTTTGGCATGAAGGGTTGAGCAGGACAGCTTGTTCTCCAGATCTTCTTTCTTGAGGTGATCAAAGACTTGGCTGTGGGTTGTGAATGTCTCATCCTTGGGAGCTGGTCTTATGAATAGAACTGACAGACATTACTGATTAGGACCAGCTTCAAACCAATTACATTAAAGGTGTTTTATACCCTAAGACCTGTAAAAGGCATGAGACTTCATCTTCCTGCAGAGAAAAAGTCTTCTGCATTGGAACTGAAGGAGCAGTGTGTTGATTCTGGCTGTCAGTGTATACGTCTGCTTGACTGATGTCATCACAATCTATTTAATCTTCAGTCTATGAATTCTTATATTGAATAAAGTCTTAATCTCACCTTCCAGCTTCTAAGACACTCTCTACTGTGAAATTTCATCACAACATTGTATCCACTACCAAAAGAAAGTAAGGGAAGTGAAGAGTCTAACCTGGGCTCTGCTGACTAGATCTGTAGCCTGCAGAAAAGGCAGTTCAGACCTGCTCTTTTGGGTAGCACAGACACAGCTTGAATTGTAGCCTTGCCCTGAATCTGTGACCCTGAGATTACAGTATGTTCTTGGCAAGTCCTAAAAATAACATTCTTAGCATCCAAATTCTTTCAAAAGTAAAATTTGGGCTATTTAGAGAGTGTTTGAAAAGGCTTACTGCTGGGTGGCGTTATCCTCAGTTATGATTGGGTCCTGGGGTGGCATCTGTGGGGTTTGTGGGATCTTTTTCCCCATGTTTGCTTTTATGTAGCCTATTTGCCACAGGCTTTTACAATCACAGTGATTTGAAGAACAATGACATAACAAACCAACCCACCCAGTGAAGCTAATGCTGTGGTACGGGAAATCATTGCATGAATCCCATTATTTTATAAAGCATAAATTTATCCATGCTGGATTTGTGGACACTGCCAAATGCTGCCTCTACAGCAGCATCATTACTGGGGTGTGAACCGTCATGGACAGATTCCAGCAGGTTGTTTACTTTTTGCTGACCTGCTGGTTTTATTAGTACTGGTGTAGTACCATAAGTCTACTTGGCACTGTAAAATAACTGATTTAAGGAGATAACTAGGACCCTACAAATAGTTACTAGCTGGTTTTATGATCCTGACCCTAACTACTTTGTTGCTCTCTCCACTTTGTATTTTGAATCTTGATTTGACTGTTATTTTTGAAATTGTTTTTCTATTAGTACAATTTGAATAGATTAATGGATTGGGAGGATCATGAGGAATCTGCTGGTTTCTTTTTTGTTTGTATTCTTTCTTTGTTGTTTTTAGTAGAGTTGTTTTTTTCCCCTCATTCCCAGGTGAAGACAGAGAAAGTGTTGCAAATTAATCTTTCATAAAGGAAAGGCGTCTTACAGTTCTTTAGATTTTTTGTGTTAATAAGCTGGTATCAAGTGAGAGGTATTGGATTTGTGGGCATTAACAGACTAACATTAGTGGTCATAAGTCATCCAGCACATCCTGAGCATCCTTAGAGTATTAAACAGATTTTTGACGGACACATTGCATTAAGTAGGTTCATGGATATAGCTACACCTGACAGTCCTCAAATAGCCCTTGACTGTTCTCTTATCTCGGGACATATTTCCTAGGCAAATAATATAAAATAAATTAATTAAAGTATTAATAATATACTATGTATATAGCAGGAGACAATTTTTAGGTCTGGGGAATGCTTTGAAATTGTCAACCATCTCAGTTTTGATGGGATGGTGTGTAAAACAGACCAGAGCTGAGTGCCTGGGCTTGCTTGCAAAGTCCTTATACCCCCGAGTTCTGTGCCCTTATTTTGATGTGTTGAGGGAGAGAAAATCCATAAACCGACTTCAAAATGCACAATGTGTTTTGAGCTGAGCTCTCCCCTCTGGTGGAACCAATAAGTGTGTGCTATGGCTGACTGGAGCTGAGTGGCTGTTGCTGTACAAGGCCCCACTCATTTTCCAGGATTTTAGGTCCTGTGATCTGTTTTGGGTCTGATGCCTTCCTGTCCAACACAGTAGACAGGTGTGCTCTTCAGAAGGGACTACCCTCCTTCCTGAAAGAAAGGTTTTAACTTTGTGGATTTTAAGTAGTTAGTTATTTTGTTGCTGTTTTGTGCCCTGGAGACCAGGAAACTCTTTAGTATGTTGACAAATACAAACCAAAGGAGTTGGGTACTGCAGATGCAACAAAGGGATTGCTTCCCTGCCCCCTTTCCCCATCCCCCCATGCTGTAATTGCTTTATATTGCATCTAACATCTGTTACATTACATGTGACATACATGGAAAATTCCCATGGTAATTGGAACATGCTGTGAAGCTCATAGTTTCATCATCTCTGTACTGGAGAAGTAATCTTGTCCAGGGAACTTGAGCATAGGATCAGTATGGAACTCTTTAGCTTTACCCAGTGTATATATTTTGAGCATGGTGCTTATTTTCTCCATTTCATCATCAGTAAGTGATGATGAAGGTAGCTATTACCATTCCATGAAGTTCTGGTGGTTTATTAATTAATAGTTGTATAACATAGAGATTTAACTTGAATTGTGGGGTGGAGGTGAGTTGGCTTATGTTCCAAACCAGTCCAAATTCAGGTTTCTTTTTACTTCTGTGATACTACATCACATTTATATGTTTTATCCTGCCATAGAGAAAGATACACATCTATGGGGAAATGGAAGTGATTTACTTTGTTTCCTTTCCTGTTGGCATAAACCAGTGTGGACAGTGATTCTGCATCACACAATTAGTCCCAGGCTTCCCTCTCAGGTTAAAGCTGTGGCTACATCCACCGATGTTGTGTGTCTGTTGATGATCAGTGGAGATTCAGCTCTGGAAGTGAGCACATCAGTGTTATCCATTAATGCTTCCTTATGCTGCAACCTGGTTTTGCAGGACTGCATGTTTTGTGTTTAGTTAATCCACAGAGTTCTCTCTTTTTTTTCTGTTTTTCCAAAGGTGATGATACAAAAGTAATTTTATCTATTTTAGTTTTAGTTGTGCTCTGGCTGTTCACTGTGGTGAAGGACAGGACAGTAAGGTAAAAACTATGATAATCAGCTCTCTTGCACAGGAGAGCTGCTGAAATAGCAGTTGTTTCAGGTGTCTTACTGTTTGTGGAACGTTGCTTATTTAGGATATGTTTGCATGAAAATATAATTTCAGATATGAGAATGAAGAAAAGAGTGAGACCTGCAGCTGAAAGAGGATCCTTGTGTGCAGTTAGCATGAATCCCATCCCATGTGGCTAAACTTTCTGATAAGACTTGGAAAAATTGCATTAGCTTAATTATGTTTGGTCACTGGGCCAAATGATTTAGTAATGAACACGTACGCCCTGTCAGAGGAAGAGGACATTGTTATAATTAGACCTTGGGCAGTGTTCCAGACTGTGACTTCTGACCTGAGCCGAACCACAAATGAGGCTGGGAAGCAGGGGAGGGATTGCTATGAGGAGCGGGTGTGTGGTTAGCTGTTGAAATGATGGCAAATTGTTTGTGTTGTGCAGAAGAGTAAAACAGTACAACTGAGAAGAGCTGTGGGAGGGGATTATGTGTAATAGTGGGATTCTCTCCAGAGAGAGATTTCCCATTGATTCTCACTGGAGGTATATATAGAAGTAGATAATTGGGCATGTTTCATTTTCACAACCACTTCATTTGCAAGAAGTTGAAAGGCAATTGAGCTTTTATTAGAATAAAAAAACACCTCTCGTTATTTTAAGAAATTTTTATGACAGCTTTGTTATCAATTACCACTCACAAAATGAAAGTTGTTATTTTCTTAATTTCCTTTGTTGTTTCCCCTCTCTCCCCAGACCCATCCTTTGGATGCACATTTTCCCTAGATTTGGTTCTTGACAAAGGAAAGGCCAAAGATAGAGAAAGAAAAGGAAAAGATTACTAACTTGGAGGCTATTAGAAAATGTTTATTTTGTTTAAATCTATGTCCACCAAAAAAAACCCATGGAGTTGTAATTAGTTCTTAAATAGCATAAAGAGTACAACTTAGTAAATGCCGCTTAGGATCCTGTGACTGGCAGGCTTAATCCTTAGAAAGACAGTACTCCCACTTAGAGATATCATTTACTCATTCAGTGATTCAATTCCAGAATACCTGTCCTGAATATCTCCCTACTAGTCCTCAAATGCTATTTTAAAATAGACAGCTCAGCTATCTACAATGATAATGTTGTAGCAATACAAAAGTGCCATTTTTTAATTTCCTGTGTGCTGCTTATAGATGGACTTGGAAAATTGCAGTGTTAAGTTGTACAATGAAATGGTGTTTTGGCAAAGTGAGGCAATACAAGGTTTCTGTTCACGGGAGCTCTGCTTCTGCAGAGTACTGAAAGCTGAGTAGGTTTGCTGAGTTTCTCAAGTATGGATCCCAAGGAATAGATGCCAATTTTGTAAAAACATCACAGGAACAAGCACTAGCTTGTGTATTTTTCAGCATTATGAGTGAAGGCCTGGAAACTGACCTCTTAAGTAAACTTGCTTGAGATGAAAGCTTAGTGATGAGATGTCAGTACAAGACAACCTGTGGTGCCCTGACCAGGGCAGTACTTACTGTAGAAAATGTAGCCTTCACATGCATTCATGTACTACTCATTTTCTGGTAAGGTGCTTCTTTTGGAGGAGTGTTTACCAAAGTCTTGACCTGAGCTCGTAAAGGAAGATGTTATGATTCGATCACCTTGGTGTCTCTGCCAGTTTTTCCAATGAGGATTCATTGTCTGTGCCCCAGAGCATGCTGATCCTTATGCTGTTGAAGAAGCCTCTAGATAGAGGGCCAGAACGTGGCTACAACTGAATTGATGCAAATGTAGTTATATTGTGTGTAAATCACGTTTGGCTCATTGATTTGAGTTCCTCCCAAACCAAAGTTTTGTCAAACTAATGGGTTCCAACATCATCCATGACCAGATTACCATAAAGCACAGGGTAGTTCCTGAAAAGGTGGTATGTGGTAGACAAGTTCAACTTCTTCTGAAGCTCTCTTGTACAATCTTTTAAGAACTGAATCTCTTAAGTCTACATCACTGAGAGAAAACAGAAGTTGCTATGCACATCATTGTGCTGGATTTGAGGGCATTTTGGTTTTGCTGACTGAACCAGTGTCAGAGACCAGTTCTAGGATTAAGTTAGCCTTTGACATCTCCTAGTGAGGATCTAATGATCTTTTAAATGTGGTTTAGAAGTCAGCATCACCTTGCCCTAGTGAGACATACCACCCCTTGCAGAGTTGGCACGGAGAGCTAAGGAAAGTGGGCATGCCAGAAGACAGTACCTGATACCAGCTTATTTTCTTTTCAGTTGCATGAGAGTTGTAGCTGATCACCTTCCAGTGCGTAAGAGAAGGTGCTAGATAAATTAATCCCAGCACAAAGTAGGGCAGGTAATTTCTGCCAAGCGCATAGTGCCACAAGGGTGGAAGTTTGGGTGGTTTGGGTTTCTTTTTGTTGTTTGTTGCTTATTTTTTTCTTCAGCAAGCATGCTGATGTCTACACAAGAAGTCCCTGGAGATCTTCTGGCTGTGTGCAGTATGTTAAGTCCCACTGTGCAACTGCTGTCCTAAAGGTGCTCTTCTTAGCACAACTACTCAGTCTTTATGAGACCTCAAAGCAGCCTTGTTCTGGCAAGCAAACAGAGCAAAGCATTGTGGGGCAGGTTAGGGCAGCAGCTGCTCTGTTGACAAAACTCAGCTGTGTTGCTGCTGATACAGCATCCAGCATTCTGTGTTTTGGTTCACCTGCCACCTCCATCCCTTCTCCCCTGCCTTGTGCCCAGGAGCCAGGCTTCACAACAGGCTTTAATTATTTACTCTCTAAGGATATGGCTTATTCTGCAGATTAAGTGAAAAAGTGAAGTCCTTAAAAAATATAACACAAATAAGCCCCTGAGCTGTCAAACAACAAGTCCCTTAAAAGGGCAAAATATGCAGCTCTCTATGGACTGCACAGATCCCTCCTTTCAAACTGCTGGCAGGAGACTTCCTGTTTGGATGGGCTGCTCACAAACGGTGTTGTGTGGTGAAATCAGTCACTTCCCAGCTCCTCCTTCAGGTCTTCTTTTGCCTCCCTTTATACTCCTGATACCAAAGCCCCTTAAGCCTGGGTCCTGTCAAGATGGGATCTGGCAGCTCAAATGTAAATCTGAAAGCATGCATTAGCACTGTGCAGTTTCTCCCCTGGATGCATAAAGCAGCCCAAACTAGGTACGTGTTTTTGAAAACGTTACAGAAAAAATGGTTCTACTGTGGTTGTCCTGGCCATAAAGGGCTAAGTGAATGGTTGGTGGACTGGCTCCAGGGTCATGGAAAATAGACTTCTGCTTCATTGTTTCATTGTTCACTTTATTTTCACCAAATGAGATACCTTTGGTGAATTCTTCCATTTATTCTTGGTAAATTCTCCAGTATATGCTTTTTCCTTCTGATGCTTTTGTTCCTTTACTGTAGTAGTGAGAGAAAGGCCAATACTGGCATTCAATGGTAGCATTCAACCTTGGCTACTGAGCCAATACCAATAAGTCTACCTTTTGGGAAAACCCACACTGAGTTTTTACAACCTTTTGAGAAACTTTGGATGAAGTGATTCTACACTGCCATACAAGGACATATTAATAGCGTATTGAAGCTTGTCTAGCTTGAGCGTTGATTTTGCTCTTTTGTGCCTCAGATCCTTCTGTCCTCTTCCAGCTGGTACAGCAGTGCTAACCATTGTAACTGCAGAGAGCTGCACAGATACAACAGAGTCTTGTTTATCATATAATGTCTGATGGTTTTGTTTGTTCTTTTTCTTTTCTTCCTGCAGAACATGATCAGAAGATAGCATCATACACCATGATCATGGCCCCCCGGAAGAGGAATCGTCATGCGTTGGGGTTTCTTTGTTGTTTTGGGGGTAGTGACCTCCCTGAAATCAACCTCAAGGACAATAACCCCCTCCAATTTCTTGAGTTTTCTGTTCCAATCCCACCAGCAGAGGAGCTCAATGCCAGATTCTCTGAACTTGTGGTAAGTTTCTGCTGGCAGACTGGTATCTTTTAGGGGGTGGATGAACTCCTCCCTACAAAGGAGGAGTAAAGGGACTTAAGGGACTTATTAGGGATAGGAAAAAACTTGCTGATGAAGCTTTTTTTTGTTGTGGTTTTTGTTTGATTGATTTTGTTGGGTTTTTTTTCCCTTTCATTCCCTTATGACCAATTCCTTGGTGTAGAACGGTGGCAAATGGCAGGTTGGATGACACTGGCACTGGGTATAAGTACAACAAAATGCTTAAATATGCTGATTTATTCTTGCAGTATTATGCATTTCTCCAGGTGTAGGGTTAGACATATTAGAAGGAACCTCAAATCTCTAGAGAATGAATCCTTGGGAGTCAATTTCTTGTTAACAAAACTTTGAGATAAAATCTGCTGTATAATATAGTACAGTGGAAAATCTTAGGGTTTGTGGACCTATAAAATAAGGATTATACTGTTCTGTTGATCAGTAACATACAGTTGGTCAAGATATAAGAATCAGGTGACCATGCTAATTATTTTCATCTGCCAGCTGCCTTTGAACCATGAAATGGTGCTTCTGCAGCAACAGACATAAACAGGAAGGGAAGCAGTTATTTCAAATGAACTTTGTTGTTTGCTTTTGTGGTAAATGTTGCAGATTCCAGTAGCAGACACTTGCTATTCACGCCTGGCATCAAATGACTTTGCTGTCTTTGCCCTCCTGATCAGCATGCATGCAAAACATAGGCACAGTTCGTAGGGCTATGCTGTTTTGCAATCTGCATTGATGCCCATTTGATGCAATTGATTAGCTATCTCATTACCACTCTGAGATGAGAGATTATGAAAAGTGAGGTACCTGTAAGTGTATATATGCCTGAGTGGTCCTACTAAGATGAGGAAGAGAACAGAAAATATTAAATCTCATAATAAGAGGATTTGCCAGTAATTTTTTTATATTACACTTATAACATTAGCCCAGTAAGTTCTTGTCTATTACCATGGCTTCAAAGAGCTATAGCAATGAAAATAATCATATGATTTGGGCATGCAAGTGAAGTTAACATATGGGCAACTATAGTGTGTCTTACCAAACATAGGAACAACTATAGTTTGTCAGATCAGTGGTCTGACAACCTATCCCAGACTCCCATTTTAAGATCGGGTGCAAAGCAGAAGGGAAGAATATAAGATGTGGCTGTAGGGTGGTCTTTTCCAGGATACTCTCCAACCCTTTAACAATTTTCAGCTCAAGGACTTCCTTGCACAAACTTTCTTTCCGTGTACATAATAAATTGGTATGGTTTTCTTTTCCATTAACTATTTCCACTTTTCCTAGCACCCATAACCATTTTTTAGCATTTGCGGTATTCTATGCTAGGGGTCTGCGAAGGAGTCCATAGGCTTTGAGGTGTTTCAGGAAGAACAGAGTGTGCAACAGAAGAGTGTATCTGCTTCTGACTAAGTAGCAGATGAGGAATCTCCTCTTACAGAGAGGTCTATACTTAAGTCAATTTGCCTTTTATTTGAGACTATTTGAATTCCTCTCAGAGCAGCTTGACTGACTGTGAGGAAGTCTGCTTGGTGACAGGTATCTCTCATGAGTGAAAGTGTGATCTGTAATCTGTTCTGATATCAATTTATTTCTGGGTGCTGCTTAAGTATTGTTTTTCACATGCAAAGCCTTAATTGCTGTATCAAAGTTCAACTGTCTCCAGTACCAAGGTCTGCTGAAGCATTCAGTCCAGCCCTCCTGAAGACATCACCAATAGATGTGCTTTGCTCCTGAGCTTAGCTGGCTAAAACTTGAACTTGTTTTCCTTCAGCTCACAGTGAAGGACCTGTTTCAGTTGCTGCTGGGCTTTTGCCTGCTGAGAAGAGTATCAGTTTCTAGGAGGAGTTTGAGAGTTTGTGGTGGTATTAAGGGTGCTTTTAGCTTTTTGTTTTATGCTTAGCAAATACTGGTGTTCCATGTGCTTGTGGCAAATCATCTTATGTGTGCCATATTGAAGTCTATTAAGCAGTATGATTTAGACTGTTTCCAATGCAAAATTTAATGACAGGCATACATGATGATCTGTAAAAATTTTTGGCCCCAGAAGTTTGTGAGTTGTTGGTCTACGCTATAACTTATTAGATGTGCTGACAGCCTGTAACTGGCATATACATTTCAAACAAATGAAGCCACTGAATAGAAAAGAGATAATATTCATGTTCTTATATTTGATGATCATACCCTAGCCATCATTACAGGAGAAGTGAGTTGGGAGAGAAAAGTGTTATTTTTCAGAAGGTTAATGGTGTGTATAACACATTTTTATAAAGCACTCAGAGAGGACGGTGATGCATGTCCATCAGAGTTCCTGGGTAGACAGGTAACATGAGAGTAAGCCTTTGTGTAAGGGTTTTGTGAGTGAGAGAACCTGTGCTAGAAGCCGGGCTGGAAGAATGCAGGATTTGCCTAGAACGGCAAGTTTATCCACAGGTCCAGATTAATACATGTTCTACGAGACACTAAAGTAAAACAGGCTACATCTGTATTGACAGCTCAGATCAGATTTTAATCGTATTAGAAAGATTCAGTCTGTAAATGTGCCAGTGTAAATCAGCGACCTGGAAGTGCCTGAGAGGGCTCTGTGCTGTGTGCTGGTCTTCCCACTGCTTATCCGTTAGGGTCTAGTCTGGGTGCACTTGTACTACATAAAATACTGATTTGAGTGTAAAGCCTTTTGACCTAAATTCCCAAGTGAAATGATGACACCAACATCATCTGAGATCTGTAGTGAGAAAAGCATGTGGGTTAGCTCCCTGAAGCAGCCCAGGGGGTATAGCCTCATCTTGCCATCTGCTCTGCAAAGGATATAATGAAACATTGGTGTGCTTGAATGAATTTTTGATGGCTTTATTTTTCCCCTTGTTGCAGTTAAAATCTCGAGCGTTTTCCCACATAAGAGTTAATGGCAACAAGAGCTAAGTCTAGCTGTTCTGAAAAAGCCTCTCTTATGATGAATTTTCTAGTTCAGTAAATAGTCAGTATGCTTCTACCTGCCTTTCTGAGGGAGATGGACACTTTGAAGGCCAGAAGCATGCCTTCTCTTGTTCTTGTGGTCCTTAATATAGTGAAAAGTGAATTTGGAGACGTCCATTTTGCAAGAGGAAGGATTAGGAATGTGTTGGGATCCTTTATTTGTGATGAGGTCCTAAGACCCCTCCAGAGCTTGCAAACTTGCTCCTGTAGACTCCAGGCTAAGGCACATATACAGGTATGGGCTGCTCTGTTTGGGGTACATACCCAGACCAACCAACTGAGCAATGGCAGCTGCCTAACTGGACTCTGACCAAGGCAGTGGTTGTCAAATGACAAGTTGATGCTGATTTCAGCTGAAATGTCTGCTCTTGATGCTGCTCAACCAGAAAAACAGTTCTAGGATGGATCCCCAGGCATTTGTGTTGCTTAAAGCTGAATGCTGTGTTTAGGCCTTGTCTTGATTAGAAAATGAAAACAGAAAGGGTTACTACTGGTATGGGCCAAATTTAATCTTGATTTATTTCACTGGGAACATGTGGAGGGAGTAGGTCTGAATGAAGACTATGGGTCAGGGTAATTTGGTCTGATTTTTTTCAGTACTTGCAACCACAAACTTTGCCCCTCAAAGGGGGCGCCCAGCTGAAAGAAAGCAGGACACCTGGTTTTAGTGTCTCTCCTTCAGTGAACAGCCAAGGAAGAGAAGTTTTAGAGAACAAGGTGTGTGGAGTGATCTTGAACCTCATAAATTGTAAAGCTGTCCCTACCTGACCACCAAGGCTATTCTAGCCAGCATGACTTCTGCTTTCATCCTCAGTCTCTCTTCTTAGCTGGCACTGTGTATGCTACCATGTAGTAAAGTGCTGCTGCAGTTGGTGGTCTGTTCAGCAGGCGCCAAGCTGGTTTTGTGCCTGCTGGCAAAAATGGCTGTGCTAAGCACATGTGTTTTTCCTTGTACAACTTTATTGGCTGAACAGCAACTGCAGAAGAATCTCAAAGAACTATTGCAAGGAAAGGGGAAATAAATGTTTTAATGAAATAACTTCTCCATGTCCTTGTTCATATTTGATAGCAGTGGTTTATTCTTGTTACAGTGGATTCTGCTTCCTTTTGCTCAGTATGAGAGTCCTTGACTACTCTTGTTGGTTAAGGCTAGTGTGTTGCTTGACACTAAAGATTTTGCCATCTAGTTCTCTCTTACACCAGCAATCTGATCCCAGATGTGAACTCAGACCATGCCAAGAAGGGTAACTTAAATGCTGGAAATTCAGGGAAAGCAGAAACATTTTTAGAATGCTAGCAAAGAGAAAGGAGCAGTGTAAAGAGCTTTTATGTTTCTCTTTTTCTTTTGTTAGTAGCTCTATTGAGATGGTCATGGTATTTGAGAAGGTAGAGTTCAAGATTGTCTATTTAAGGATGGAAGGTCCACAGGGAAGAAGGGGAATGTCTTTTGAGTTGCTTTGTTACCTCTGATCCCATAGTATTTAGTAATGGCTTCCATGGCATCACAGGTGGCTCAGTTTCTGAATTAAAGATGAGCTAGCCCAGGATTCTAGCTGAAAGGAATGGCAGTGACTGTGACAGTAAAGAGAAGAGGGAAAGTGAGGGTTATGTTAATTCCTTCTCCTTTGATCTCCCTGGAATAAGAGTTGCACAGAGGAACTCCTATGAGTGTGAAAAATATGAGGAGATGTGAACAGGAGAGTCCAAGCAGCAGAGGCGGCAACTTGGTAACCCCTGAATACTCTGATAATTTTTATAAGTGGGACTAGAACTTCTAATGCCTTTTGCCACCTACGTAAGGAGGATATGTAGAACAACATGTCTGTTGCTTTACTGCACCTTTTGCTCTTGCCTTTTTTCTCTGTCCTCTCCTACCATATGAGTCTCACTTGTTTTTTTCTGCCCATTTAGCTAATCTCTTCCTCAGTAAATCAGTATCTTTATCTTGTCCAGAAACAGAACCACAGAATTAGTCTGAAGTTTGTTGCTGTCACATATTTTGCTGTGCTCTCTTGATTTTTCAGCCCTCCAGGCTAGTAGTTGCCAGCATTTCAGTGCCAGAATGCCAAAGAAAGTGAAAGGAGTTGCTTGGTCTACTCTGAGCACAGGAGCCATCCACATGCTAGATCTTTGTTAGTCCTCTCAGGACAGGGACAAAGGAACAGTGAGGTCACAGGGGACACATTTCTAGTACCATTGGATGAAGTGATGAATAACAGGTTTGGGAACACTCTGCTCTTCACTTACTCTGTGACATCTCTCCACATCTGTTCCTTCTCTGCCTTCTCAGAGAATAAAAATCAGTGATTATAGTATCTCTTCCAAGAGGAGAGACAGTTGAGGGCAAAAGAAAGCAAAAGGAATTTTATGTTGAAAGAGATGAAAGTACAGCATGGAAGTATCAGAGAATTCATTTATTTATTTCATCAGAGGAAGCAAAACAATTTCTGAGCAAGGCATCAATTTGACACACACTGAATAACTCACCTTAATGAAAAGTGGCAGGGAGATGAGATCCAAACCTAAAGAATTGCGGTATCGGTTCCCACTGCAAACAGCTGACTTGGAAGTAGCAAGTTTCCTTCATGCTTAATTCTACCTTGCAGGCCATTTAATATAATGGATACAACATAAACCTCAGATGAAAACTAGGCTTCACCACACTGAATGAGTATTCCTATATATCACCAGTCCCACTCAAGCTTGCCAAGTCCTAGCTGTGGCAGTGTTCGTGAGGCCCCTCTTTGGCTCTGCAACCTGCAAGTATATTTATGGGGTAAAAAGTATTAGAAATGCCTCTATTGTGGGTTTTCATGTGAATATAGAAAATATATGTCAATGTATGTAGACACAAGAGGGCATCACCTGTATTCCTCTCTCTTTGTTGATGGGCCTGGAGAACAAGGTTCTCTATTTCTCCTTCAGCTCCCTTGTAATACTTCTGAGGAACAGATATGCAGAGTTGCCTGTTCTGTCTCTTGGCTCCCAGTGTGGAGCACCACCTTCCCAGAAAAGTATTCTCCATGCCTGAAGCTTATTAAGCCTATTTAGTCCTTAGCTTCTCACTGGAAGTTTGTGGCTTAGAAAGACGTGCATTTTAGGTCCTCATTTCAAACCCCAAATGCATAATTTGTATTGATAACAGTATTTAATCACATTTAAATTCAGGCATGTTGCCAAGATTTGAGTGTTTCAGTTTTAAATTATCAGTCTCTTGAGTAATTTTATCCTCTTCCTGGATTATTTTCAATACAGGGATTTAATTTCTGTGTCATTTGCCCTGCATGTAAATCATAGTTTCAGACTACACCTCTGACTGGTCTGTGGCTTTGAGTTGTTGACCACTGCAAGTTTCTCCACAGCCATAATAATAATAAAAAAGTGCCTCTATGCTGTTGTGCCCATAAGAGGAAGGTCTTTTGTTCCCTGTGCCCATCTCCTCTGTGCTTTTCTGTAATGAATGATTGTACCTAATCAGTCAGAAAGGTTAGGTAGTGCCAAAAGCAATCAAGATCTGGAGAGAGCTTTCATTTTTATTTGCATGTGATGAGCTTTGACTCCAGCAAACTTAGAGGCTTTGCAGGCCTTGCCTCAGTGGAGACTCCCCACCCCAATTATTGCTTCCTTTCCTGCACTTAATGGAAATGCGCCAGTGGAGGCTGTAAGAAAATACTGATGATGAGACTAAGCTGGATTTTTCATTACCAGAGGCTCATACCCAGGAATAAGTCTTAGCAACACCATCTGAGCAGAAGACACTGTCTCTGAAGGCAGAAGAAAACAAAGCTTTGAGGCAGCAGATTTTTTTCCTTGCTGGTGGGGGCCGGCCACAAAAAATTTCCTTTCTCTTGGGTTAGTTTATAGTTGTCAGATTAACATTTTTCATGCACTCACATGCACTTGTCTTCTATTATAATGATGGCAAAAGTACTGGGTGGTTTAAGATTTCTGAAGCAATTAGGGGACTGAGGCTTGGGAGGCAAAAGCTCTTTGTGCTGTCCTTGTCTGTCTAGTTATGCACAGATGTTCCTTTACTTCTAGCACAATTCTTCAGTCCAAGATTGTACATACCCAGGATACCTTTTTTTAAATTTTCCATATCCAGAATACCTCTTCTCTTTTTCTTCTTGCTCTTCAAAGAGAGGTTTTCATAATGTTGAGTCTGCTTTGCATGTGCCCCATGTGCAATACATGTGTACAAGTCTCTGATATTAATGCATACATCACTAAAATCAGCTTTCTATAGGTATTGAAGTCCCAATACCTTATATCTATTACATTTTAGGCTTTGTGGCAGAGACAGCTTCCCCCTTCAGACACTCACCGACATACAGAGCCCTGTGATAGTGACAGGCTTGTGGCACTGATTGCAGCACCAGCACTAGCTATCTCTATGCCCCCTTCCAGTCGGTGCAGCTGGTTGGCAGCTCCCAGCTCATTGAGCAGCTGTGTGAGAAGCAGCAGTTGCTGTGCTGCAAATGTGTGAGACCCAGATGCTGTGAAGGGAGCAGGAGATGGGAGCCAGGTCTCACACTCTGGGTCTGAGAAACAACAGGGTTGTGTAAACAAATGCAAATCCTGACTGGGGCTTTTGTGCCAGATTTTGGTTGTCAAGAAGCTGGGTGTGTTAGCAAAGTACCTGTGTAATTATAAGGCTTTTGTGTAGGGATATACTGTTTTGTAGATCTTGTTGTTTTACTATAAATCTTATGGGCAGATTCTTATCTAATGTAAAGCAGTTCAGTTCCACTGAAAACAGTAGTGGAGTTATATCATTCTATGTTGCTTGAAATTTGGCCTGTGTGGTATTTTCTGTGTCTGTGGTGACCGTTGACTTGTGATTATCCCAAGCAGTGCATACTGGCTGCCTTTCTGAAAGGTGGGGAAGGTTGTGGTCATGGTGGGAATACCCAAAGGGAATGTTTGAGTGTGTTCTGTGTGTGATTTAATTACGTAATTAAGTAGATGTGAAACACCTGAGAAAGATCTTGCTGGACTACACATTTTCAACAGGATAATCCTGATGTCCCCTGTTTGAGGAAAAGCATGTAGTCCGTCTAGGGCATAAGAGGAGAAATACTGGATTTTGGTAGCACAGCAGATATGTAGCTTGGGATGCAGAAAGAGAGGAAAGAACAGATCCTGCCACTAGAGAATGGATGTGCAAAGATGTCAGTCTTGTGTCTTCCCTCTAATAAAGGCTTGGAAGCTGTCATTATATCCTATCCTCTAAGGCATGGATAGGGTGGATGTGCTTACTGTTCAGAAATCTTGTGTCCACGTGTTTCTAATACCTTATCAGCTGATTTGATAACACTATTGTTTTGGCATAGCTTCAAGTTTTGGCAGCATTACATAAAAAGGAAAAAATAATGTAAAGCTCTACAGTGGCCTTTGTCCTTAGTAACACATCATTAATATTTGAATAGTTTTTGTGTTGCATTATGGCTATAACAAAGAGCCAGGAACTTTCTGAATTGAGTCTGAGGGTTGCTGAAATGATAAAACACTGAGATGATATTGGTTGTCTGCTGAGGGGAGGTGCAAGACTGTTATGAATCTAGGCAGAAAGGTCATTTGGGATGAGAAGGTGCCACCTGGAGATGATCTGAGAAAAATGGCAGAGTACTACATCATGCAAAGAGCACGATGGGCAGATTGTAACTGGGCAGGAGATTCCAATGAGGGACAAAGTTTTCTGAAATACTGAACAAAAAGACACAGCTGATGTAACTGTGGTGCTGAAGGGAGAGCAAAGACAGGGTGCAAAGATGCAGATGACATGGGATGAAGGTTAGGCCAAGATGATCTTTTGGCTGTGCTTTTGGAGAGAGAGCTTGCACATTGATGAAGGGAGGTTGAATGGCAGATGTCTGTTTCTTCTGCTGCTCATAGAAGAAGAGCCAGAGCTGAAATATTGTAGGAGGTATGGTCTGTCATTTAGCCTGGTTTGAGCAAGAAAGGGAGAGCCAGGTCCCTGTGATGATGAAGACCTCATAAAATGTATAATGAAACAACAATGTAAATGTAATGTAAAATGCAATGTAAACCTGAAGCTGGGGAAGCAGTGAAATTTTCCAGTGAAGAGGAAAGGTTGTGAAAGAGGATGGGATGCAAGTGTTTTGCATGACAGGTGTTATCCCTACTGAGGCAGAGTGTTGCTGGAGTTTAGGAGGAATTGTTAGCAAAATAAAAGAATTGAATGGACAAGCAGGTAACAATCGTGAAGGATCATCTGTTTAATGTGTTGACACAAATTGTCTGTATTTGCTCATCTAGTAGCAATCTGTATCAGATATGATAATTGCTCAGTGTATCATGTAGTCTGAAGGAGAGTGAGGGAAAAGGGTTTATAATGACTCTGTGTCCTTCTGTAGGTAGATTGGGTCTTCACACAGTGCTGAAGGTTGTTTATCATTCAGGGAAACTGTGAAGATAATCTGGCACAGATCTTCCAGTGTTGGAGGGGAAATGGCCTTTTCTTGTCAAGTGCCTGGTCTGCAAGACTGCAATGTGGGGAGTACAAGGTGCCACAGGTGAGGCTGGCTGGATGGAGTAGCACCTTTTTTAGTGTACAAGGTTTTCAGGCCAGCAGTTTCCTGGCACCTTCCTCTGCCCTGGGTAAAAGGGAGCTTTTAATGTCACTAAATACAGGAGATGAGTGGCTCTTCTGCCCAACCCTTCAGCACCAGGTGGGAGCAGCATATGGAAGGCAGGCGTCAGAAGGTGCTTTTTCTGTCACGCATTGCACCGGGCTGCCTCCACAGCTGCTCTGTCTTTGCTGTGTTTTGCCCAGGGGAAGTACAGGCAGATGCCTTCCACCTGGCACTGGAACACCACTGACCCAGAGCTGTTAATGCCAGGTACTTTGCTTTCTGTAAATGGAAAAGTCGGTAAACTTGCTGGGAGGAAAACGTATTTCAAGTGCATTATGTCTTTTTGCTAGGTAACTTTGCAAGCTTATACCACTCATTTCATGCATTTGTGAGTTTGTTTCCCTGGTGTGAAACAGCGAATAGTAAAGCTTCTTAAACCAATTTTAGTATGGAATTGTAGACAGATTTAAAAGGTGCTGAAAAGATGTGGCATATGTAAGTTGTAGGTAGCACAGGAAACTTCCAATGGTAAAATGTATTGTATTTGAAGAACTTGGAAGCAAATCTCTACTACTGCCACCTGTAATAGACATTGTTCTGCTCTTATCTACTTGTTCTTTTTCTAGGGAGAATGTGATACAAGACTCTACAGCCTTCCTGGGCAGATGCTCCTTTCTTTCGTGCGTGGACCCAGTGCTGTATGCAAAAGTCAACATCTGTATATTCTATGCACTTCTCTATTAAAAACACTGAAGGGCATCTTTTTGTTTTGCAGTTTCACATCATTTGTTGACCATGTAAAGGGAAAGGCTGCTCAGACTAATAACACACACTTTTTGAAATGAATTCAGCAATGTGTACAACAATGTTATGCAATGGTTTCCTAGGTGGAAGTTTGACGAATAACTTCTCCAAAGGAAATTATAAGGGGAAAGCAGATTGCTGTTTCCCAGTTTGGAAGGTGTCCAGAGAGATCCCTGAGTCATGGAAAATCCATTGGGATTGCTTTAGTGGCTGTGTTTCAGCATTACATCTTGTACAGAGAGCAACAGCTGGATGACTTAGTCAGTTGGTGTAAAGTTGTTGGCTTCTATGTTAATGATGCGAGAGAACATTTGGATTACAAATGCTTTACCAGACAGTAAATGCAATTACTAATTTGTTGTCAGGAGATTAATTTGGTTTGCAAGGCAAGTGCTTATCTTTCTCTTATTTCTGTTGCTGTATTTTGTGAAAGTTTCTAATTGTTTATTAGAAATATTTAGAGAAAAACATTTTGGCTGGTGTTTTCTTAAGCCCGCTGATGTCAGTGCAGTAGTTGTTGTTCTGATTATCAGAATACTTAAGCAATGAGACAGGACAGGGTGTGAATGAATAACCAAATATACTGTCATGCCTTCAATTCCGTGTTTGACTATGGAAATACTCTGTTTATGTGAGGGAAGAGTGTTGTGGAATTGCCCTCCACCTCACCTCAGAGGACATGTGAGGCTTCTGTTATGTGAGTGTTCTTCTAGCTGGTCTGGACTGATTAGTAGTAAATACAGCTCATCTTCATTTATTGAAGTAGAAGATAGCAATTAGTGAAAAGAGACTGATAGGACTGCTCAGTCCATTCGACAGGTGAAGTCTGTGCTGTAGACTGTAGGAAAAGCCTGTGTTACAGGATGTCTAGCTGAGAGATTTAGTCTCTGTTACAATTTAAATATTAATCAAATTACCTGCTTTTGCACTTGTATAAATCCCGAGTCAGTCCACTCAGTTTAATGGAATTAGGGACATTCTGGTCTTTGGCTTGCACTACTAAATCTGGAGTAATTGTTCAGAGAGCAAGAGAAGAACTAAAACCAGCTTCTGGTTTCACTTCTATTTGTGTAAACTTAAACTAATGCCAGAAATGGTGTAGATTTATTGGAGTTCATTTCAGTTTACCTGCATGGAAGTCTGAGCATTTGTGTCTGAGCTGCACAACTAAAGCTTGATAAGAAGTTAATTTTGCTCATTAAATTCTTAATTGACGTCTCAGTTCCTCCTGCCCTTTTACGTAATATTTTATCAGAGATTTAAAGGTCAGCCAGGCTCTGACTTACCCTTGTTTTCCATAGGGGCATATGGCAAATAGGATGCACACATGAGGATAAATCTGGGAGGAGAGGAGTAGGTGGCACCGACGCCCCTGGAAATTCAGCCTGCCTTTGGCACAGGGCCGCAGCAGCAATTCCCAGCCCACGTTTGAAGAGTTGAGCCAGCAGGACTGTGTTTGGGCAGGAAGCGATCAGAGAGGTGTGTGCCTGTGTGCTTTGGCACCATCCAGGCTGTGAATTGCTCCAGCCTAGGAACCTCCTCTGAACTCATTAGTATTAAAACAGAACAGAGGAGACTTTGTAGGGAGGGAGAGGGTGGGGAAGCCAGAAAGGTAGCAGTTTAGATGGCAGTTTCCTAATAACCTTTCCCACACCTACCTTCCCATGCAGAGTCTCATCTAAAAGACCTTAGCATGAAAAACAAACCCTGGCATAGGGAAGGGAAAGGAAGGGGGAAATGAGGGGAGGAGAAGGAAAGGAAATGAGGGGCGGGGAATGGGCACTGTACTGAAACAGCAGATTTATTGTTATTTAGTGTCATATGTGGTGATACTAGATGGTCTTTTTGAGAGTGGTATTTGAACTACTGTGTATAATCAGAATATGGAGGTAAATACCATACTTACCCTAGAGGACTGGCAACCTGTCACAGTGAAACAATGTATCAAGCAGAGGTTTAACAGTTTCAGTTCTGTTTGGTGTTTTCCTTTAGTTGACTGATAGCGGAATATAGAGCATACCTATTAACTTTCCAAATGTCACTGGGCTGTAAATACTGTGGATATGTTAAAAAAAACAAGCTTTAAAGAGGATGGAGAATTTATGTGAAAAAGGATGGGATTCAATGGGGACAGTTAAAACATGCTCCTTTTACGAGCAAGTCTGGTAATTCAGGATGGGAAGTAGACAAGTGAGTGCACTTCTTCAGAGAAGAAACTAGGGATTATAGTGGATAACAAGTGGATATAAGTCATGCAGGTTTTTAGGGTTTTTATTAAATAAAAAAAGTAATTTTCTTTATGGAATATGTAACTGGGAATGCAGTCTGGAAGATGCATGAGGTAATCTTTGTACTCAGCATTGGTAAGTTCTCAGCTGCAACATTGTCCTTACTTCTGAACAGTGCACTTCAAGAAAGATGTACTTTGACCAGGGAGAGCCCGGAAGTCAATTAGAAGAGGAATGAGAGGTCCAGAGGACATGACCTCTAAGAAAGTTTGAAAGAGCTGGGCTTGTTTAGCCTCAAGAAAAGACTGAAGAGAGACATTACAACAGCCTTTAATAGTCTTGAAAACTGTTATCAAGAGGACTGTTACCAAGAGGAAGGAAAAAATCTGCTCACCGTGTCTGTGGTTGAAAGGGCCGGAAGTAATAGGCTTAAATTGCAGCAGCAGGGATTCAAATTAGACATGAGCCTGACTATTCAGTTTTCATCCCCATCCCTCTCTCTGGGCTCATTCCAATTCACTGACATGAACATGCATCCTATCTTAATAGAAAAAGCAGTGATGACAGTCAACTGTTTGTGTTACTGTCCTCATATGCCCGCCTTTATCCAGGTGAGTCCCTCCTGCTCTACCCATATTATAACCCTGCATGTATGTGAATACGTATCTAAGTCATGATCTCTTTCTCTAAACATCTGTGTGTACTGTTGCACAAACAGGTAGTGGTTTTCCTCATTCTTTCTATTTCGCCCTGCAGATTATTGTCTCACATATGTGGTTTGCCTGTGAAGGGCAGAAAAGTGAACAGCAGATGCTGCCAGTGGCCTGTGAAAGGGGACTGCCACAATAGGCCTTGCTGGTTTTATGTACCTGTGTGCTGTCAAGTCACAGAGGGTTTCAAAGAGTAGGAGAGAGACAGGATTTATCTCTTCTCCAGGAAGCAAAGAAGCAATCAACCAATGATTAAGGAGGAAAAAAGGAAGCAGTATTGTGGAAGGGAGTGTTTGGGGGAAGGGGAGTGTTAACTGACTTTCTGCAAGATAAATTTCTCTGCCAAAAAAACAGTGTCCTTGATGGATGAAATTCTCTCTCTGCTGCTGAGCCTTAGGAATGAGTAACTTCTGTCTTGGCAGGGTAGAAGAGAAACACATCTTCTAGTATGTAAACATCAGGTGCTTTCTGTCTTGTACTGTTATGACTGAGAATCAAGAAATTTGAGTCACTAGTACTGAATCGGTTTTAAAGCCACAGCTTTTTGAAAAGTCAATAAGGAAAAAGAACATAATGGAATCATAGCCTTTTGTTTGTCTGCTTTTCCACTTTACAGTCACATCTGTGGCAGTAGCTGAAATGTATACATTGCTTCCTATGCCAGCAGGCTGTGTGAGCGATTCATGTGTGCGCAGTGGTTTCATCATGGACAAATGTAGTGGTAACACATTGTAGGTATGGGCAGATGTTATGTGATATCTCTTATGTATACAGTTCTTGTGTATGTAAGGTGCAAGTGGCATACATATATACACATACACATACTATGCATAGAAACACGATGACGTTTTCCAGTGGTCCACCTAATTCTTATCAATTGGGAAACTGAACAAAATATCACTCTCCAGCCTCATGTGCTATGCTGTTTCTGTGTGCTTTACAAAGGCTGCTTTTACTGCCAAGGGTTAGGATGAGATGGAACAGCTTGAGGGGAGGAAAGGGTTTGTTTTAGGGGTTGTTTTGCTTTTTTTTTTCCTGGGTCACCAGTGGACTCAGGACATATATCAGGTGTCCACGTGGGGACTTTTAACCAATGTGCTGGCTGCGTGGGTGGTAGTGTCGTTGCCTGTTGAAAGAATATCTGCCATCAAGTTCTGCTCTGGGTAGAGCCATACAGTTGTGCCAGGCAAAGCCCTGAGAAGGTAGGAATGGGAACTGGATGTCATCTAGAGAAGGAGGCTCTGGTTTACTCCTTTCAGTACCTGCCTCAAGCACACTTCAAATTCTGCAATTGCTTATTAGGTAAGGCTTGTGATATATTTCTCTTTTTCAGAGACCCTTCCTGAGCAGTACTTTTTTTTTTGCACTGCTCATTGCTCCAGTTTGCACATGAGCGTAGGCAGTTTGTGCAGTCGAATGAACCTCATTCACTGACAGTTTGAACAGTCAATCTTTCAGACTGCCTTATCGACCTCCTCAATATTGGAAATGTGCACCCTTCCAGCAGGCTGCCTCTTACATGTCAGCCTGATGAGCTGGATTGAACAAAGCAATGTCAGGAAAACTGTAGGGGAATAATCCTATACTGTCCCCTGGAGGTGGACACAGTGATTAAATAGAGAAGGTTTATCTCTTCTGCTTCAAGGATTCATAAGCTGTTTGCAAAGAGACTGAGATCTGAAAAAGTTTGATTTTTTTTTCCAGCAGGCTGCCTCTTACATGTCAGCCTGATGAGCTGGATTGAACAAAGCAATGTCAGGAAAACTGTAGGGGAATAATCCTATACTGTCCCCTGGAGGTGGACACAGTGATTAAATAGAGAAGGTTTATCTCTTCTGCTTCAAGGATTCATAAGCTGTTTGCAAAGAGACTGAGATCTGAAAAAGTTTGATTTTTTTTTTTTTTTTTTTTTTTTTTAGTTCACTCACTGTAGTTATCTCTGAAGCAGCTTTTTGGACAGCTGCCTCTGGAACTGTGATGAAGGTGTCTCTCTTTCTGCTCCTCCTCAACTTCCCTCCCTGGTGGGCAGAGGCACAGCTCCAATATGCGCCACTAAACTAACCTGTTATTTGCCAGCAGAAGCTGGCATAGGCAGCATGAACCAAAAAATAAAGGTTCCTGTGACTGTTGTTAATGTAGAAGTGTATCTTTCAGGCAATATAAGTCATGTGTTAGCAATGTGGTCCTACTCTGTTCGCTTGTTAAAACTATAATAGTTATGCTATATTGGATTCTGTATTGCAAAAGCTTGTAGTGTGCTGCTGACAACCTCCTCCCTGATCTTTCCACTGCTTCCCCTTCTTCTAGAGTCCCAGACATGTCAGTGCCATTTATCTCATGTCAGCTTGAGTTGTACTTCAGCACTGATTAACCCACTGTCAACTTTCCCTCAAAGTGATATCACATAAACATGAACCTTCTCTGAGGCCTGCCAGTGGATGCTGGATGGGATCCCATGGTGTGTTACAACCACTTTTTACTTTCTACAAGATTTAAATAAATTCATTGAAGTCATAAGCCTGTCAGCTGTGCTATGCCACTTGGTAGCATCAGTGGAACTGGAATAGGGCCCTTTTGGGGTCATGGTGACGGACTTCTATATAAATTACCTTGGGGAACCTGAGACAACAGGTATCATACTGGATAGGGAATTTATTATACTGGCAACAGTGTATTATACTTAATTTTGTAACTTGGATGTGTTTGATGCTGTTAAGAGACTGAGAGAGAATGACTGATGAGGTGGATAAGGAAGAGTGCATTTGTGCATGACAGGAAAAAAGGGTCAAAGAGAATGAGAAAAAAGATTAGAGAGAGGAAAAAGAAAAGGTAGGTGTGTGCAAGAGAAAGGAAAAACGAAGGAATGGGAATGTGAACAGAAAGCAAGATAAGAGTAGTCCATTTACCTAAAATTATTATAGTGCAAGGTCATAATGTAAAATTTAACACACTCCTAGAACCTAGGTTTTTGAGGTGAGTATGCAAGCAAGTTATTAAAATAAAAAGTCTTCAAATCACAGAGGATTTCTGAAGTGTGTAAAGGCATCTTAATGTTATTCCTACTTTCTCGCTTTTGGTCCCTACTGGATGACTTACAAAGAACCACAAAGGATAATGCTGGTGTGAAGAGCAAAAGGAAAACTTTGGAGCTGCACAAAAAATTTTGCAAATACCAACGCTATACCCATCTTGAAAGGGACATTAACTCACCTGCAACACAAAATCAGCCAGTTTTTTTAGGCAAGGAGTTGGGAAGTGTTTGACCATCTACAGAGGTTGTTCTACGGGTTGCAGAGCTTTTGCACAGCCCTCTGAAGCTTTTGATGCTGGTCACAGGTCAGATAACTGCTGGCCTCATCTGGTCTGGAAGTTCTTAAGTCTCTGTTTTGAGTTAACAAGGGAGAGTGCAGTTTAGGCTTTCTGGGGAGCTTGGCCAGTTTGTGCCATCTGAGGATCTGGTTCCTATGGTGCCTGTTGATGCTGAGACATAGCTGTCCTTTTGCTTGAGTATCCATCTGTGGCTAAAGAACCAAACAGTGCAATAGTGCTGTAATCAGAAGTTCAGAATAGGTAACTCTGAAGAGCAGAAAGGATGAAGTCTATTTGCCAATATGTTACATCTCAGGGTGGATTATGTGCAGCAAAATAAAGATTGATTTCATGCCAGAGCTACACCTCTGGGGATGGTAAAAGAATTTAAAAATTCTTTAATATTTGACTGAAAATATTTGTAGGCAGAAATAATAATTTAAAAATGAGAATATGCTTTTAGATGTCATTAACTTCTCTCAATCATAAAAAAAGCCATCAAATGTGAAACACAGGCCTGGAATGGGTGCTTATATGAATTATATGCTTTCAAGAACACTGTAAGTAAGAGAGACTGTAATCTACAGCTAAAAATTAAAAGTATAACTCAACTATCTGTAGCTGAAATTATAGGAAATTGATGAAACAAGACAGGTATTCAACTAAACATAAGAAAATAAACAAAATCTCCTGTCCCTTCTGGCAAAATGTATTATGCTCATATTAATGAAGTTATTGCCTGCAGTAAACAAAACATATCATGTCAGAATTCTGTGCTTCATTATGCTGGAAGTGTTATGCATGATTCATTAAACTTTTACGAAGACAAAACCAAACCAAAAATACAACAACAAAAATCAACGTCACCAGCCTCTGAAAGTTGATTGGTTGGTTGGCTGTTTTGGGTTGTTGTTGTTTTCTGTCTTTTCCAAAATGAAGCAGTTGTCTGACCTTAAGTAGCTGGGAAGCTCCCTGGTGACCAGGAAGTCTGGCAGCCAGTGAAACTGGGTCAAGCAGAATGAGAAACTGGAACTGAGGAAACCTCCTATGAGGGTCCAAACATCCCTGGAGTATCGAGTTTGGGGCTCTTGGTCTCCAGCATTCTGACTTGAAGCCAAGAGGTACTGAAGCCCTGATAGTCTGTGCACTCATAGTCTTGAGGTTTCCATCCTGTGGCTTCAGCATCAGTGTGTTAAAAATGGGAAGTCTCATTATGTCCTTTCAGTATCTTACTAAGTTTGCCTTTCAAACTATTTTAAGTTTTCCTCATTTAAATTCTAAAATTCCTATGGACTGTCTAAGTCTCCTTGCAAGGCCAGGTGAAGTAGACTGGTAAAAGAACAGCTATCCTGTGACTCTGTCCCACCTTTCCATAAATGACTGAATGGTGGAGGTACAATACACATTTCAGTACAGAGATGTTCGTAGGCATTGAAGACTGTCCTTTAGAGAGGCAGGCACGCTGGTAGGTGTTGAAGGTTCTCCCTTAGTGGTTCTTTTGGAGAACCACTCTTCTGCATTCCCAAAATACTAGTTTTTTTTCTATTTTAATTCCATTTCATGTGACTAAGAGAAGTACTGCCCATTCTATGTGAGAAATGCTTTTCTGTCCAGCTCTTATGGAGCTTTGAATAATATCATTATCAAGCTGATATCTACACAGCATCAAATCCAGCTTTCACACTTTGATGAATGTTCTCAAAAACAGGGGACATACTGTGGTTTTAAATCCAACAAAATGCTGTTTTTATGTTTCCTACCCATTCCTCCTTCTTGTTCCCTTTTTTTTCTCTCTGTCTTTGATTTCCTTGGGTTGTAGCCATTTTGAATGGAGGCCATCTTCCCTTTTGGCCTGAGAGCTGGACTGGAACCTCAAATCCAGCTCCAGTACATTTTATATATTTTATCATTGAAATTCAATCTGTGTAAGTAAAAAAAAATGCCCACATGAAAGTGAAATTAACTTGAATGTATCCTCATCTCAGTAAATAAAATAAAATCAAATCGGAAATAGATAAAGGAGAGAAATGTAAGGAATATTAACTGGAGGTGCTTTACATCTCCCTTAGGACAGCCTGGCAAGTGTCTTTTTAATCCATGCTTCCTGAGAACACTTGCAACTTCAAGTGTTTTTAAGAGCAAGGAGGCTGAGCTCCATTGTGCTGGGTCACGCTGGCATGAATTGCTGAAACCAAGCTGCCCATCCAAGGCATAGAAGAGGAGTTACTGCATTTAAGTTGGGAAGCTGGCACAGGTAGTGGAGGAGGGCGTTTTCCCCTCTTTGTTTCAACAGACCTTTTTTATTTTGCCATTTATGTTTGCTCCCTGGGCGTTCGGTCACGTCAGCTTTCTTAGCCTGGCTCCATCCCCAGTCTTGATGACTGCATTCAGAGTTTGTAGTTATTCCCCTTTCTCGCCAGCCTTTGTAATTCCTTTCTCCTTCAATAGCTGCTTGCTGTGTCCCTAAGCTAACTCTAGGGTCTGAAATTCTGCATACTGGCAGATCTGCCTCTCTTGTTGGGTCAGAATGACCTATTCATGGAGCACATTACCCTTCTGAAATTTACTTCTTCTGTTGTTCCTCCTGCTTCCCTCAAAGCAGCAACTTTCCTTATGTACCACCTGTAAGGATCCTGAGTGAAAATAGGAAAATGGTCCACCTGATCCAGGATCTTCTTTCTTAGCTAGATCCAGGGGTTTCCTGTGCAGTGGTCTTCTGATGATCTGCTATAGAGAGGGGCTGGGGATGGGAGAGTTAAGATTATTTGGAGCGTCCCAGAAGAAGGGTTTGTGTCTCTTGTATTTTGCAGGGATTTTTTTGGTTCTTTATAGGCTGGAATTTGATGATTAATAGAGTAGCTAGAGGGGGATACGTAGGCCTCTTCACTTGCTCTTGCTCCTTTCTTCCTCTCAGTGAAGTAGCACACTTTCTGAAGACTAACTTCCGGAAAGGACATTGACTGCTGCTTTGCATTCTGGAGAAGGTGTCTCTCTCACTGCTGAATATTCATGCTTCCTACCTGCCCATCTGACCTGGGAGTTAGAACCCAGCATTTTGCCTCCTAATGAAGACAAACACTAGCTGTTTCAAAAGGAAGGATAATCAGTCCTCCATGTGTTTTTTTTCCAGTCAGGTGTGTTTGGGTTTGCCTTTGGTGATCACATTATGCCTGGAACCCTGAGCAGTTTCCTTATTACTATGTTATCTGAGCTAATGTGATGACTTCTAATGTTCGGGCTTAATCTATCCCCCTGAGTCACAACAAAGTAGGGTGTGGATGCACTTTGTTCCTACAGGATCTTCCATCCCTTCAAAGTACTTTTCTGGGTTTCTGTCCTGAAAAGAATTTAATGCTATCAGGATGCAAAATTACATGACTGGAAGTTGCATATTCTTATTGCTCCACTGAAAGCAGAGTGCTCTTTTTATGTTCCTGATACTGCAAGCATCCAGGGCAGCGTCTAGAAGCTGCTGAGTGGCAGCATCCTGGGTGGTTTAGGTCAATAGCAGTGTCCTTTTGACGAAATGGTTGTCTTGAACTATATTGGTTGAGATCACTGTTCAGTTTTGTGCACAGTTTCTTGAAAGAGCTTTTACTGCTTGTCTGATCTGCCCTCAGACTCCAGAAACAGCAGTATGGATTAGAAAACCAAGTTAGTTGCTCTTTATTAAAAAAAAAAAAAAAAAAAGAAAAAAAAAAAGGCCGCGGCTAAGATCATTAAGCAATTCAATAAAACAGTAATATTTTTTCTAAGAATTTGGCTGAGCCCTGCCAGCTCATTTCAGATGTGTATTCTGGCCCCCCTTTGGTGGTTCTTCCAAACCTGGCATTTCTGATTCCTTGTCTGCCCCTCCTTCCCCTCCCACATGCTTGACCTCCATCAGCATTCCTTTGCTTGTCTTAAGACCTTACATGTCGTTTCACTCTCCCTCTCCCCCCAAGAATGTGATCCTGGCCTGAGCTTTCTAATTGTGTGTAGCAAGGATAAAACTCCTTGCCTCGCTTGGCTGCCCCCTTGTTTGGAAGCTCACCCTAAACATTTCCACATGGTTTGCACTCTTTTTGCACAGCTAAAATTGTGGGGGTTTTTTGCCTTTAAACCTTTTCTTGTTTAAAAAACCCTCCAGCTTCTTCTACCTTGGACTTCTGGCACTGACCTCGCCTTGTTACTGTTTGCATTTCTTTTGTACCTTTTTGCAGCTGAAATCTCTATGGGCTTTTAAATCTGTCAGCAGCCGCTACCAGGCTCAGTGTGCAATTTAGCTCACTGTTTTCACAAGTTTCCCAGCCCTGAACACTTTCCAAATGAGCCATTGTTGGGCTAAGTTAAAGAGGTATTGTCTCTGCTCAGGCTAGGTTAGTGTGGGTGCCAGATTCTGCATGTGCAGCGTTCTTAGTTGCTAGAATGTCATCTTAATATTGGACCCCTGGACACTTCCTTCTCCAAACATTTTCAAATGTATAGCGAAAAGAAAACCCTGCCAAAACTGATTCATTGAAATGTTATTGGAAGCTTGTCGTTATATTGCCAAAACTCTCATTTAGACATCTACACTTGTCCCTGCTCTTGCAGGCTGCTTGCAATGAAGACCATTCTTATTTTTGTAATTCCCATTAGCACCTGAAACTGGTAGCTGTGATTGGAGCCTTGTTCTAGTCAGTGCTGAATAAACACAGATTTTTGAGACTTGTTGTATAGGAAGAGAGTCTACTGTTATAAACTTTTACAGAAGAGAAACCAAAGCTGGGGAATTTTGTGGTGTATCCAGAGGGAGCTTGTGACAGAGTTGGAAGTCAGTTCTGGATCACAGCATTATCCCTCATTTTACAAATGTAAGGTTGACTGTGCTCTAAAAAGGGTATGCTCCACTGAACTCACTTTTCTTAACAGAGACTGAGTTTACTGGTCTGTTTAACCTGATATGACGCTGCGTGGAGATGCATCATTTATGTCTGAAACTCTCGTTGTCTTTTGCCGGTGACTGTGTGGTTCACAGGACAAACATCTGGACAAACATTTCAACCTGTAGGTTGCTGTTGCCATTACTACTACTAGGCAACTGTCTTGTGACCTTTGCTTAAAAGATGCAGTAGCTTCACTCTTCTCCTACAGAAGACCAAGCTGGTACTGCAAGCCAGGAAAAAGGTGTATTTAATTTTTAGCCTTTCTCTAAGAGTTGTGACAAGTGTCTGTGTCATAATCCAATGCTTTGAGTTTTTCACTTCATGCCTGTCATGTGGTCTTTCCCATCCTTGACTAATCATTAGTAATAGAAGTTTGACATGAGAATTGTTCAGGCTGCCTCTCTTCTTAGGTTCTGCTCTGACAGGGAGAACTCAAAGTAGCAAGGTAAAAATTACGAAACCAATAATTTTTTGAGTCTTTGGGAGCCACTAAGTCCTCTGCCTTTTGACAGAAAGCTAGTTAATGTGCCTGGTACAGATTCCTCTCAACCGATTAGAAATTGCCAATGCAGCTGTTGACTGTTGGTTTTTTTTTTCCTATTTTTCTTTCTCACAATCTCCAGGATGAATTGGATCTCACAGACAAGAACAGAGAGGCTATGTTTGCACTCCCTCCAGAGAAGAAATGGCAGATTTATTGCAGCAAAAAGAAGGTAATGCTGTTGTCCTGATTGAAAAACTCACTAATTAATTCTGTGTCTATGTACATAATTACTGATATACATCTGATCTACAACTACGTGTTTATCTACTGTTTACTCAAGAACATGATTAAGTGATGTAAGGATTTTTATCAGCATAAATATGGCACAACTTTCTTACAGGTAGTGTATGTATGTGTGATTTCTGAAGAGAATGTTAACAAGTTAAAATTGTATGTCATCCCATTTTGAGTCTTGTATGTGTTTGGTTTTGATTATTTTTTTTTTCTTGGAGCTGGACAAAAAGCTATCATGGAAATGTTTTAAGGATTTTTTTTAAAACTTTTTTAAGTTGCTTAGAGTAGAAAATGTATTACTGAAGTATTTCAGGATCTCGTAAAATATCTGTCAAGTACATAATAGTAGTAATGTCTTAAAACTTGGTAATTCAAGGTCTTCTGGAGTCTGTAGGAAATGTTCCATATTGCACTGGAAAGTGAAGACAACCTGCTCCTATCAGTTTCTATGTAACGTTTCTCCATTCAAGGTCTTCAAATTTCTGACAAACCAGTGAGAGGGGCAGTAAATCAGAGGCTGATGTATCACACTGGGTGTTTTGTCACTGGAAGAAGTGAAAGCACTGGGTATTTTGTCACTGGCCAAGTTGTATCACTGTTGTGAAACTTGTAAAAGGAATTCCTGCAGGAGTAGTGTGGTAGAAATGTTTTTCTGCTCTAGGAAGGAAACACAGCCAGAAACAAAGATAGCGCAAATAGCATGTATTCAATAAATGGTAGAGAAAAAAGATATAGTGAGTTTGTTACTTAGTTTTATTTCCCTAATGTGCAAGTCATGCCATGAGAGCATCAGTCTTTATATGTAAGTCCGCATATCAGAAGCTGAAAGAGGAGGTTTAGATTTTGATACTGAAGGTAGCATATTGAAACCTTGATGATGGTCCTTCTGAGGTCTTTTCTGACTTTCTTTCCTCAGAGGAGGTGGGAGGGAGCTTTCTGAACATGTAATTAAAGAAATCCTCAGTCAAACCAATCAGATGGGTGCTTTGCATATGTGTTGCTTTTGGTTGAAAAGCATCAAACAGGGAAGTTAATAGCAACAAATTAGATACAGTGCCTCGGAGCTAGCAGTAATTCAGGAAGTGCATAAGTGCAGCCTATGCTGAGTTGTGTTTGGTGCTCTCTGTTTTTCTTCCTGCTGGTACACAGAGCTTGCAAGTGGAGGGAAGGTGCAGGCTGCTGTGATTAATGTCTGCTTTACATTTTTGCTGGCCGGCTTAGCTGGCTTTTTCAGCTCTAGTGGGAGAGGATCTATTTGTAGCCGTCTTAAAGAACCACACATTCCACCTCCCAGCCTTGGCAGGAAGATTAAGGCTTTAATGTATTTAATATGTTGGTTGGATTCACTACATTACACTTTTTTTTTTTTTTTAAAGCAATGAATTTGATATAAGAATCCTGAAGACCTCCAGAGTTAAAGGAGCTGCATACTGGAAAATCTTTATAATGTATTTGTAGTGCAACCTCAGTTAGCTGAACTCCAGCTGTCCAAAACGATGTACTAACTAGAACAGGATACTATTGCCAGATGTCTATTCATTACACTGTAGATACTTTCAATTACTTGAAACCTTAACTGTCCAATGTTATTCATAATTTCCCTCATAGCCACTCAGATGATCGGTGATGACACATCTCTCTCTTTGGCCGACTACCTTAATCCACCTATCATCATCGTTTTACAGTGACAAAGAAGCTTCTTGCAGGCTTCCCTTTAGAGGAAAGCTATCTTTTCTCTGAAGAATTTGTAATATAATTTTAACCACAAAGACCTCACTTGGTAGAACACTGTCAGCCGTCCAGGACAAGGCCCTAGAGAGCTGATGCTCGGTTCTCTGAGTTTCCTGGGAAGGGAGGGCTCTATGCTTTGTAACATGGCAAGTGGAAACACTACGAATTAGAAGTCAAGAAATGCAGGTTGAGATAACAGTTCACCATCAGTAATCTCAGATGCCTTGTCTAGTCTAAAAGTAATGGGAGGTCAGAGCTTCCTGATTTGCTCCAAAGGTGGGGAGATTAGTGGAATGTCTTAAGTAAACAAATGTCTTTTGCAAAAATGAAGATCAGTCATTGTTGTAGGCATGCTGTCCATTTGTCTTGGCAGTTAGGCTTTGGATATGATCTTTTATGGTACTTGTTCCCAATGTAGTAGCAAAAAGTAACTGTTGTATCAAAAAACTCATTCCACCTGCTTTTAGTATGAAGCCTCCCTAAAGAAATGTCTATATGCCAGGGGCATGGCTTGCCAATCAGTATTTTATGGTACTCAAAGGAGATTCAGTTCTGGATTGAGATTTTGTGGTTTTGGGTGATATCTACAGAGGAGCAATCACACAGTGTCATTCATACAGCCAGTCTTGCCTTAGTCACTTTTGACCATTTGAGGTTCATATCTGAAACAGTTAGTACTAAAACCGAATCCCCAATAATAAGTAGCTTCAGCTAGCAGCTATAGTGAACTATTGGAAAGCAAGTCGTTTACTTTTTATGACCTTTTCTACCTCCAGAGACTAATTTGTAAGCCTTCAGTTGAGCAGATTTTAGTAGGAAGCACACAGACTCTGCAGAGTTAAACAAGTTAAGTTTTTTTTCTTTTTTTTTTAATACTGTGTTTCTTTGAGGGAAAAAATTGGTAGCGGATGTCTTTCCAAAGTATGATGAAATGAGACTAGCTGTATCATACAGCTTCTCTTGAAACAAAACCAACAGAAAGCTCAGTCGTAATAACTATGTTGATCTCTCCTAGATATTTTGGGGTTTTCTACTCTTCTGATTTTAGTGGTACTCTAGCATAGCATTAACATTGAGTTGATTGTGCTTTACCTACACAAGTGAGATTATTCAAACACAAATATAGGTGCAATAATCAGCACACTGTAACTTTACAGAAATAAGCATTTATGACATCTCAAAAAAGAGTACATGCTTATAATCCTTAAACTGATTATGCTTTTTCTAGTATGGGAAACATATCTAGAGAAAGGCTTCTTCACAATAGCAAAATAGACATCAACATTCAGAAGAAAATTCATCTGGACCATATGCTGTAACAGCCAATATGCAGGAAAGAGATTTTCCTTATGATTCCATCCCTTGCAATTATTTTTTCATATCTGTCAATTATAATTTTAACATACCTGATGAATAAAAAAAACTTAGCAAACTTAATATGAGAATAAGAGTCAGGAAACTTCTTGGTTCTAAAAGTCTTTCATCTAAATTGTTGTATAATTTCAAAGAATTTGCCATTATCATATTTATATAGAAATGCATTTCTCCCTACCTGAAAGAAAGAGTAGCAAAGTTAGCAAACTTTATGGCAATGTTCTGGCAATGCCACACTTTCACACTGTTTTCCTGCACCATATACACATCTTGGCTGCACACAACATACCTTCTCTCCCTTTTTGTTTTCTTGCCCCCCCCCTTTTTACTTCTTGCTCCCCCTTTTTTCTTCTCGTCCCGCTTTTTTTATTCTTGTCTTTTTTTTCTTGTCCTTTTTTCTTTTTGTCCCTTGTCCTTTTTTTGTCTCTTTTTTTTTAAGATGCAACCTTAAAAATCTGCATATATTTTCAGTTTAAGTATTGTTCGTTCTTTTTCCTTGCTAAACCTCTCTGTGTTCTAAGGTATTGTAGCAATAGATCTTATGGTGAAGTCTCCAGACTTGTGGGAGCTCACCGCGAGAAGCAGGAAGGATGCAGTTGAAGGCACTTTTGTGCATTACACAATCAGTAAGAAGTCCACGTCCTTTGGGCTGAGGTCACAGGTCAATGCTGAAGCCAGTGAAGCTGCAGTCCAGGTGCAGACTACCCCAGATGCCCTTCTAGAGAAGGTTTGCACCTCTCCCACAAAGAAGCAGGAAATAATTCTGCATCACCTTATGTTCAGTTCCCTTTGCCTAACCTGAGTACTGCCTCCAGCCCGACATTAGGCTTCAGAATGCGTTGGAGAATCCATGCCTTAGTCAGACTTTAACTTTTAGTAGTTTTACTGCAGTCTTTTTATATAGTTTGCAACTGAATTTCACAAACTCCCACTTTGGTCCCATGCTGGCTGTCTAACATTACTGAAGATAATGTCTACATGTCAGGTTTGGGGTTTTTTTCTTTCTTTAAGCTTTGCCCTTGAGGTTTGCATTGTCAGCAAAATATCACCATAGAAAGTATAGCTTGATATTGTACAGCCAGAAGTAAGATACTTCTGTCCTCCATCCCCATGCCTGCCTCCAAAGTCCTGCAGAGCTCTAAGCAAAATTTCCAGTCCAAACCCATTCTGTATCACTGCTATGAACCCAGCTTGAAACCTAACTGCAGTTCCAGCCTCCAGAGAGTGAAATTCACCCTGTAGCTTGGATTCCTCCTCCTGTTAAAACTATAAATATAAAAATTAATTCATATATGAATACATGTATGTGTTTATATGTTTAAAAAATATGAAAGCGGCTGGAGGAATCTAAGTTGCATTTGCAGCTTTTGATATAATTACCTTAGCCTATCAAAGAAGAAGCAGAAGGTGGATGCAAATATAAAAGCTGGAGTACTCCTTGCCTCTGGGGAAAATGTTCTGAAGTGAGTGAAAGTTCCTGCACCTACTGTTTGTTCTTGGGTTGCTCTGTTCTGTGTTTTTGCTCTGTAAAGTGTAGCTTCAGCCTGGTTAAGATAGAGAGGCAATTATTTCTCAGCTAAAGTGAACTGGCAAAGCTTTTCTTCCAAAATCCTGAAGTTTTTTCTGTTCATTTAAGGCTTCATATGGAGTCTCTAAGAGCAGGAGGCTGTATTACATTTGTTGCACTTAGTTAAGAGTTATGCAATTCTTGCTGTAGGAAAGTGCTCATTTCTTCAGGTTCCTACTTTAAAGTAGGAGATATACATGGAGCTATTCAGAGGAAGATAAATATTCCCTAAAGAAGAGAGAAAATGAATCTTCATCTGGTCTTATTTAGTGATACAATATACCAGATGAAGATCACACCATTGTGTTGTCTGAGTGCGGGTTTTTGGTTTTGTATTGTCTGATCCAAGCTATGAAAGCCCTTTGGGATTCATCATTTCTGTATGAGGAGTGCCAAGCACGTGGTTGTCTCATAATAAATAGAGTGGGAAGTTTGGAGTTGTATTATTTTTGATTCTATCTTCTTGCAGTATTTTTTCCTCTTTGAAATGCTGTTAGAGTCTGTTATTGATTTGGAATATTAAACTGTTTTGGTTATGGATTTATAGCTGTAAGAAGCATTTAATGTGTCCCTTATAAGTTCCTTTCTTTAGAGTTGTTATTCCACATGCTGTATATGGGAGCAGCAGACATGAACACACAAGATGATTTCCTGCAGTATTTGAGAAGCCATTTGTAAGGAATCCCAGTTTGATGGGGCTTGGATATGACTTCATGAGAGTTTTCTCTCAGCTTTGCAGGAAGTGTTCAAGGGGACTGTGGGTGGGTGCTTCTACTCTCTCTTCACCAGGGAAGTCTGAAAAATGCACAGTAACCCTCACAGCAAATACACAGATTCACACACAGAATCGCTCGGTTGGAAAAGACCTCTGAGATCATCACGTCCAACCGTTCCTGTCTACCCACTAAACCATATCCTTAAGTACCTCATCTACCCGCTTTTTAAATACATCCAGGGATGGTGACTCCACCACCTCCCTGGGCAGCCTGTTCCAACTTCTAACGACCCTCTCAGTAAAGAACTTCTTCCTTATCTCTAACCTACGATAGCCTAAAAGCAAAAGCAGTTGGTATAGCAGTTGGTAGGTGGCTGAAGAAGCTTTGTGAAACTTGGAGTGCTTAGTGCTGGTGTACTGATGGCTAAATGATGAGGATATCTGATGTTCACAAGGCAAAGCTTGCCCTGTACACTGGAGCTGGAGAATTAGACTTCAGATAAAGCCTTTGGTGCATCATAAAACTGTTTCTCTTCCTACTGATGCTTTAGAAGTTTGTGGCAGGATTTCAGCTCTTCAACATCTTCATTTAACTCAGTATTCAAACATTGACAGTGACCTGAACAACCTGATCTAAGTTTGAAATTAGCTCTGCCTGGAGCAGATCCCTTCTGCCTGAGGCCCGTTCCATCCTAAATTGCTCTGTAATTCTCTGAACTGACCATAAACCAAACTAGGAAAGCAGCTGTACGGTCCCTATAATGAAGGGAGGCAACAGTCAGGATCTGTGCAGCACACTGTCTCCTGTATTATTGCTATGAGACCAGCTCCTTGCAATAGGCTGCAGCAGAAGATTTTTGGTTCTGTCCCAGTGCCTGGGATCTATAGTTGCTTTTGGTCTGAGCAACTTCCTTAGCTCAAGAGACCGCTGGTGACACAGTCTGAACTGTGGAATTTCTCAAATGAATTCTCTGCATACAGGCTTGCCTTCAGTTAGCCTATGGCTCAGTGGAAGTCTCATAACACGGGTAAGTCACAGTGGGAGGATGTTGCCCTTTGCAGACCACAGCATTCCTTCAGTTGGGTGTTTGGAAAATGCCAGCAATTGTGGAGTTAACTTGCTTTTTTCCCACTGGCATCTGTTCCTTTTTCCGTTTACAGAATGACTTCATGCTCAGATGTTTGGGATGATTAGTTAGCTCAATGCTGACATTGGGTCATTCCAGCATCTTTAGTCTAGGTATGGAAGACAGGCACATGGCTTCAAAAATTACTCTCTTATAACTGCAAGTAGGCTTCAGAACAGTAAATGCAGAAACTTTGGCCTATGACAAGCACAGAACTTAATGAGAAACAACAAAATGCAGCAAGAGCATCACTAATGCAGCAAACGTACACATTTCCTGATTAGTGGTGTACTTGAATCCTTTTAGTGTGAAAGAGCTGCTTGATTAATGGCACCTGTTAATGTGTGTTGTAGGCTGAAGAAGTAGTTCCCAAATTTGGGCAACATGGTTAAACAGTGTAAAATAAAGCCTAAAATGACATACAGTTCTTTTGACATAATTTTATGCAGAGACTGGTTCTCGCTGGAAGAATAAAATTAGATTTATTTAAGACACCATCTCATTCAGTTTTAGTTCTGTATAAAGAATTTGGGCTTTTATTCCTCATCTCACATATGTATAAATTTGTTGATGTTAACCCCATTATTCCTTGTGTAGGTCAGCATACCTGAGAATAAAAATTGGCCATTTTGTAAGGTTTAGCATTAAGTTTCTGTAATTGTGTCTTGATCTTTTTTTCCTTAATGTTTTCTCTCCTATAGCAAGTTGTTACTTTGAGAAACAATATAGTAGGCTTTATGATGTGAGAGACACATCTTAAAAAATTGTGGTGTTTTTTGTTTATTTTTGTTGTGGTTTTTTTCCCCTTGGAGTTGCTCTCATAGTGATTTAAAGGATGAATTTGGTGTCAAGGAGGCTTGCACAATTCAACTGATATACCATTATTGCAGCTTGGAATAGTGATAGCTAAAAGATCACATTGTAGCAGACATAAGAGGAGATAAGGAGATTTTCCAAATGGTTAATTTTACTTGGTTTATGTTTTCCGTGCTGCAATGCTAACAGTTACAGGCTTATTTATTTATCCTGGTATAAGAAGTTATTTTAGGTCAGGGCCCTTAAATTATATATTAATTTATGTATAATCAAAATGTCTTCTCTTCCCCGCACCACCCCATGGGAACAGCATAGAATATTTTTAGTTTCTTCCTCCCTCTCCCTCTCTTCCTCCAACAAGAAAGGTTAGCTGGTGCTTAGAAAATGCCCTCCCAGCTCTTTTGTTCTAATTGCTGATGACACAAACTCCATAAACTTGCCATGGTTTTTGCTGTAGATATTCTGAGTATGTGGAATTTTGGTGTCCACCTTACAGTTCTGCATTTTTCAGGTGTGCTACTAGTGCTCCAGTTGAGGTTAGCACTCAGCACTTCTCGAAAATCAGGCCCAAAATAGTCCTGAGTTTATACAGTGATAGTTGGAAAATTGTCATCATCATGCCTAGTGCTGTGTTTTGCATTTGGCATGCATTCTGTGGGAGTTTCGGAGAGCTCTGTGGGAGCAGATTTGACCCTACCATGGAAAAAAAAAGAGAAAAAATAAAAGGAGGAGGGGAAAAAAAAAAAAGAAAACATTTATCCAGCTGTCATCCTACTAAGATGGTGTAATTTGCTGTACTTAAGAACAAAAATAATGGTGGCAATCCAATTCTGCTGTATGGGAAGTAGGTATAAATGGTGATTGTGTGATTTAGTTGCTGCCACTGGATTAAGTTCTGTCCTTATCTGTCCTTTTGCAAAATTTCTGGGACTCCACGATTCAAACATGAGTCAGTCCTGCTGATGGCATGCAATAATAATAAAATATACTGTATACAATGCAGTTCTTTCAGTTCAGATTAGTCTTAAGTGGATAAGCAAAACCAAAGATATGTAAATAACTAGCATATTTCTCCACTACATAAGAAGTAAGTTAAGCACAGACCAGAGCTCGCTCTTCCCTGTATTCTGAGTTTCACAGAATGCTCACCAGCCTTTCAAAAACCAGCAAATACTGAGCAGGAAGAGTTGCTGAATTCCCTCTCTTTTCAGTGAAAAGTTTAGAAACAAGCACAGTAAACAATTGTTGCCAGGATCTAGTGACAGCAATGAAGAGAAAGGAAGAAGTTTCCTTTTACTGTTCTGGAGACTTGCTTAGTTTTCATTACAGTCAGATATGACAGTTTCAGCTACACACCTGAACTGAGGTGAAAAATTACATTGTCTTTCATGATATTCAGTCATCTGTTGAAAGGCACCTTGCATCCCAAACATTTTGCAGATGTAATAGGCGAGAGAAATGTAGGCTGAGAAAAAGGGAACAGTTTTACCTGAATTTGTGGAATGGGAAAGAGATAGACAAAGCAACTGAATGACATGCTCAGTTATTGGTTTAGCAATTTAAAGGCAATGGGTTTCTCACTCTTAACTTATCCTTTTGTTCACCTGGCCAACAGCTCCTAACTTTACTGTTTTTTTTCAGTAGCAACTGGAGTTAAATAAGGAAGACAAATTGAAAGTACGTGGCTGCTCTCACCATCTAACTGTCATCCCTCCTACTAAAGGGCCCAGAGCAAAAGTGCACTGGAGCAAGCAGGGGTGTCACTGGAAAAACAGGCAGAGGACATGTTGCCCACATTCTCCATAACATTGGGACAGTGAAGAGAAACCTTTTAGGGTTTGGCATTAATAAATTCTGTGTGTGCTTCCAAAGGGACATGTCCTAGGTAGCTGTACTGACTCTAGGCAGGTGTGTCCTAAGTTGAGTCTTTGAGCATGGTTAGTGATGTTTCATTCTCATCATCAAGCAACATGCAGGGTGATTGCCTTGAATGGTAGGTGACTTGATTGTATTTAGGAAAGATTGTAAGTGGTTGTTTGCTGGAGACAAACAGAGTAGGACAAAAAGATAAACTCAGTGCAGACACGTGGCAGACAGGCTCAGTTACACAGGCTGGGCTGTTTTGTGGCTTTTCGCATTTCCTAAAGAATGGCAGGAGGAGGAAAGGAACTGAGAAAGGAGACAGTCCAAATGGCATAATAACTAGTAGGGGAAGGATAGAGCTGAAAGCAGTGCTGTTGGAAAGGGAACAAGGTAAGCTGGATGGGTGAGGAAAAAGTCCCTTTCTGTATTCACAGCATGTTGACTGTAAGCTGAACAGGATTAATGCTAGAATGGAAATGTACTCACAATACTTTCACATAACGCAGAATTAAAAGTAGTAGGGACAATGCCGAGTTTGGATGTTAATAAAACATAAAGAGTGTTGTGCTGCTGCTGCTTAGGATTTGTTAGGATAGTGACAGATTGTTGACTTTGCCTGCCACGGGAATTACTGCACAACCTTGGCCCTGACCTCAAGCTTGCTGCAGGTTTATGGGGACAGAGCTGTGGTTCAGGAGTGCAACCTAAGTCCACAGCCGTGCACCTGGAGAGTAGGCTGTGTCTGTGAGAAATGTTTTTTCTTCTCCTGAAGACCCCCTGAGTAGAATGGTCATGAACAGACATCCTCACTGGTAGGATCCTTCATAGTGGGTATTTCCCTTCACCTCTAAAAGTAGTATACAGAATGGGCTGAGGGAAGGTAAGCTCCCAAGAACTTCATTGGATGTGCAGGGAATTAATGAATTGCCTATCTGGCAGCTCACCTCATTATTTAAATTACACACTTATCAACTGCAAAATATCAGTTGGTTGATTTGGGACTTGTGAAAAGTAGAGCATATAAGAGGTTTTAAACATGAATATGGACTTCAGTTAATAGGACTGAATGATATTTAGGCAGTAACAGAGTTAGGAGAAATATCCAACAAGAGACCAACTTCCATGACAAAGGTAAAACATTCATTGAGGAGCAATACATACAGCAGACTTCCATTTGGCAAGTAAGCTTTGTCCTGAGAGCTGAAGGTGCTGGATAATACAGTGTGGCCTCAGCTGTACATTTAAGTAGTTATGTAAATATAGGAACAAGTTGTCCTCTTGGTCACTGCATTATACCCATAAATTAGTGCCTAGTGATGGTGGGATCTCCACACACTTGTGCAATCTGTAAACGATAAGGGGAGGCTGATGCAGTCAGTGCTGGCAGCAAGGTTACATCTGTCTGTATTGAGGAGAAAGATAAAAAGCCAACAGAAGAGGAAAGAGAAGAGAATAAAGGTTCTTAAAACTAGAAGGGTACTATGCAACCCTGCTATAATTTAAATTTCTTCAAAATGGGATTCTCTCCATGAGCAATCTATAGTAAGTGTTGTTCCAGACAGGGTTATTATAAAACTTAATGTTGGTTTAAACACTACAGTTATACAGTTCATTAAAATCAGTGGTTGAGACTTCTGAGTTTTCAGAAAAAAGTAATTCTTATCTTCAGGTCTTTATCAGCAACCTTTTTTCTTTCAAAAATGACTGACAATCCATTTTACTTTTCTAAAGACTGGTGAATTCTAGCAGCATTGATTCTTCTCTCAGTATTCTGAAAAGATTTCTAAGAAGGGATCCTCATCCTTCATAAATGTATCCCTTTTTCACTTTTACGCTCTTAGATTTTATTGTATTTTCTGGCAGTGAGTTCCACAGTTTGGTGGTGTAAGACATTTTGTGATATAAATAATAATATGAAGTTTTTGACTTTTCCTTTGAAAGGCCAGTTGGTAACCAGCATCAGAGGTCATTATTAGGTCCATGAAGTACCTGGCAGCAGATCAGGCTAAATGAAGAAACAAACAAACAAACAAAAGAAGAAGAAAAAACCCTATGGTCTGTTAGGTAAAATATTCCTGTGTCATAATCCAGTGAATTGGAAGCATGTATGACTATTCCTGTCCTTTATGAGAGGTGATTAGAACTCCTCAGTTGCATGCTTCAGCTGGTAATTTATGAATATTCCCCTTTAATAAGTTATACAGTAGACTGCTTTTGTGGCAGAAAGTTTATTATCTGCACATCAATAGCTTAATTCCAGGGAGAGAAGTAATGTTTGTTTTTCTCACTCTGCATAAATTGTGCTTAAAAGGCTTGGATATAGCTCCCTCCCCCAAACCCTGAGAATATTTGTGTAAATGCTAGTCATGCAGTCTGAGAAATGGCGCAGTGACCACATCTGTCTAGTGAATGGCTCAGTCCTATGGTCTGTCCTGTTTCAAAATTAGCATCTCTTGGGTCATGGTTGGCTTTTTTGGAGGTGTAAACTGTCTGAAAAGCTTAGATTTATTTTAGCTCCAGTTCTGAATTAGTACTTCATCCCACAGCAGATCAAACACATTTTGTGTCTTTTAATGAAAGTGGTTTTTATTTATGCAACTTTGGCTGCTCCGAACTGAGACAGCCAATAGGATGGACAGTGTGTTAATGAACAGGTAGATGTTTCTTTTAAAGCTGAAGTTCTCCTTAAAGTGAAGAAAAGTCATTAGGTTAGTTGTGGAAAAAAGAGAGAATGGTGGTTTGTATGAGAGTGCAGTACGAATTCAGTGTGGATTGGTTCTTGGCTGTGCTGAAGATTTCCTGTGTAACTGGGAACGGTGTAATGGTCTGCATCCCATTTTCCTTGTTTCTGCTGATCTCACTGAAAGGGAAACTGAAAAACCTACTACATGAGTTTCTTTAACAACCTCTGACAATGCAGTGTGCAGTGTTACAAGATTGTGTTTTATTCAGCATTAATAGTAGATGTTGTGATAAGTTGAGTCTTTTTTAGAAAAAAGCATCTGAAAGGAGAAGAGTAGTGCATGTGGGTAATGAAGCACAAGTGATAACCATCTTCCACCCTCTAAGCAAACAACTCATCTTGTCTAAAGTGGCCAAAATATTCATGTGGAGAGCAAGGGTCATGCACCTCACTTTGAAAGAGAACATGGACATGAGTCTGAATCCTGCATGTCTCAAATGAATATATTACCAGTTAAGCTGTTGTTCTCAAAGTGTAGGAGGGCTTCACCTGAATGCAGGGAATCTTTATCCAGCAAAGCTTTCATCTCAGTTGATATAAGTCATGGTAAAAGTTAGAGTTTCAGGGAACTGGCATTAAAAAAAAATACTGAAAAATCCCTACTTATTTGTAATCAGGATCCAAATTCCCATTGACTTTTAATGGGAAATACAAAAAAAATAGCTACAGGGACTTACTCAGTATGATAAATAACATATTTCACTTTTTCTTAAAACTTACTGGTTTCTTGTAATGTCTTGAACTCCATGATTTATGTTTTCTGAACTGTATGTGATGATGCTGGGCCTTCACACCAGGTAAAATAACCTGTCTTTCAGCTCTGTGAGGTATTAGAATGGTGTATACAGGCTGTTGAGAGGAGGAACCATGTTAACCTTAATGTGGCTTTTGCAAGAAAATGCAATTCTTTGTGACCCAAGAATGAACTTGAGCGTGCAGTCTCCAGACATGATACAGTGAACAAGCTGGAACAGGTATCTATATTACAGTAGCCTCATTTCATATTCTTCAGCTATGTTTGCACACTGTTTTTATTGATATAGAGAGCAGCAAATGAATAGTATCATGGTTCCTTGCCCAAGAAAGATTATAAACTTACATTTTACAGCACCAGCAGCGTGGCTTGTTCCCATTCTGTTCTGAACAGAGCAAAGCAGTAAGGTCAGCTGTCTGGAGTTCTGAAGGGACAGAGTTGAGAAGGAAATCACCTTGCCAATGAATAGTAGCCATGCTTGTCATACGACATCCATAACATATGGTGTATTTATTGATGTATCATCTGTTCAAGGAGGAAGTATTATTTTAGTTTGCATGTTAGAATGCTTCATGAGTCATCAGCCCTGGCAATGTATCAGAGGGGAGTGTGGGCAGATAGTGGCAAAATCCATGTTGGTCGCCCAAGGGTGCCAAACACCTGCTGGTCCCATGGAGTTGGGACTTCTCTGCAATGCATTAAAACAGTCTGGTATAAATGATGATGGAAATACAAGAATGCTGGATTCAATGTCAAACCTGTATCTGTTCCTAAACCTGCCATTGATTTCTTGGATGAATTTTTATTTTCATGTTATGGTATATGTTTCCCTGTCTCCATCTGCAAGAAAGAAGCCTTATAAAGTTGCTGGGTTTGTGGATGTATTTATTAATACTTTGACATGCTTGGATTTTCTGGGCATGCTCTAGAGAACTGCTCAATATTGTTTGGGGTTCCATTTGGTGAGGAGTAAAATACCAAAGTGGAAACTGAAACCCAGTGCTTGCCACAGAAGAGCTTACATGAAGGCGGTTACTGCTCAGGCTTCCACTGTGCTGTTCCTTGCAAAACTGAAACCATCTGGAAAGAAGCACCCATCATATAAACAGTGTCTTTGATTTTCATAATCCACTCAGCCATGAATATCTGGCATTTTCACATGGCTTTTGTAACACTAGTGATCGGTACTTCTTTGTAGAAAATTTCTCAACAAAGGCAGTGGTCTATAATTCTTGATTATGTCCATTATTGCAGGCTTTATATTGCAAATGCTTGTCCCACTGACACGGCAGCCACTAAAGGTCTCTGCCCTCTAGAGAACAGCTTGCCCAATGGATCGGTCTCCCGGGATTTACAAAAAGGCTTTCAGGATCAGCTGAGCTGTGTACACAATTCTTCGTTTTATTTTGTTTCATTTTGATTGGTTCAGATGGTCCAAATATTTGCAGAACTCCATTAACTCCTATTTGAGATGAAGTCATAAGTTCCACTTTCCACCAAGGCATGGAACCTATCCAAATTAGTGTCAAAGCCTATATAATACCTTGGCTATATTGCAGGCTTGTATAGTATCAAGATCCTGTTTTCACAGCAGTTACATAGTTGTTACTCCAGTGAAGAATGATATGGCCCCTTATAAAGTCCACAAGCTGACGTCTGTTTTTCAATGTAATATTTACACTATTCAAGGAGCTAAATGAAGGCTTTGCTTTAATAGATTCCTTCAGCTAATGTTTTCCCTTATACAGATGGGTTATTGTTTCCAGCTTTTGATACCTATGTGGCTTTGTATTTTAGGGCCTCATTTTTTGGATAGGCTTTCTTCTTTTCCTTCTCTGTGTCTCCTGGAGCAAGGGAAGGGTTTTGCCATTGTCATCAAGTTGACTTACAGTTTTCTCTGGTGTTTTATTTGAGGGCCAAAACCCTGAAGATATTAAAACCAAAACAAACAACAAACTCCAGCACACTGTTGTTGCCCCCACCACCACACATGCACACACCCCACACCCTGAATTGTTTTCCATTTTCAACTTACCTTCCCCTCTCTGAGAGAAACATGGTACAGCAATTTCTTACCATGGGCAGAACTCACATAATTTGGGCAACGAATTTGTTCTTTTTCAGTAGCTCTGATGCTACAGGGGTGAACTTCTGTCTCTCTTTTGAAAATGTTGCCCAGGTGATTGCTATAAATATCACCGTGCCACCTAATAATTTCATGGGGCTGGATAAAAATCTCTATGTGGGAGCAAGCTGGAGCATAGGAGGTTCCATATGAACATAAGGAAAAACTTTTTTACTGTAAGGGTGATAGAGCACTGGAACAGGCTACCCAGAGAGGTTGTGGAGTCTTATATATATATACTGATATACTTTAGGGGATCAGAGTCTTCTTATCCTTTATTCTTATAGTGAATTTTTGGGTTCAGAGAGGAATTATTCAGAATTCTGATTTTTTTATTTTTATTTTTTTTTAGTGTGTCTATTCTGATGCTCTTCAACCTTCATGTCTAAACTAGACATCTAGAAAGGTTAGTTGTGGCATTCCAGCATTTATACTTTTTTTTTTCCTTAAATTTTAAGGAGAAATGTATTGTAGCTTATTTTGGCATACAAAGGATGAATCCAGGCAGTCATGTACATGTGTTTGTACCTTTACTTGGAGTTCAGAATGCAGGCAGAAGTTAGGCAACATGCATATTCTCTGTTCTGACAATTTTCTTGTCACCTGTACTGTGCAAACAATTATAGCTGTCACTTGGACTTTTGTAATTCTATGCAGAGAAAAAAATTAGAAGGGCATATGAGCACACCTTGCCCTTCAGATTGGTGACTCAACCTGGTTTCCTGCAGAATGACTTTATTTCATTACCTCTGGATTAGCTCCCTGTCTCTATTGTTCTCTTTGGGGATTATAAGATTATCTTATAAAAATAATGTTGTATTTATCTACTGTATGTTTTAATTTATTTTTCCATCAGCAAGGTTGTATTCTGAGTTTTGCACAGGAGGTTAAGGTCTGCTGAGTGTGAAACCATTGTCAGGGTTAGGACTGCCACTATGTATTCTACACAGAAAAGGGGCAGCAAAAGGCAATGTAACAATAACACATGTTGTGGTAATACAAACTGGCTATTGGTAGGGAGTTGCATATTTCTGTAATGTGCCATTTGGCTGGTCCATCAGATTCCAGCTGACTGTGGCCAGGAAAGGGAAGTAAGGAAAAGCAACAGAACTTCTCACTAAATTTGGGAAAGGTCACCCTGTTCTTAATTGCATCATTTTTTATCGGGAGGTGGTGGGTGTGTGGCAACTGTGGATTTAATTGCCAGCTCTTGCCACTTTGCTAGCTTCCTATACTTTTCATGTAGTGGTAGTCTACTATATGATGTTTTTTAAAAATCTTCTGCTTTTCCTAATTGTTCAGTTGGATGCAAGGGCTGAATACAAAGTTGTGATCTGTCTAGGATGTGTCTGTACTGCAGTCCTTTGCTAGATGGTGACTAAGCTGTTTTGTAGGTATCACAAATGAAGAATACTCCTTTAGTTTACATGTTGAAAGACAGGGGGAGTAAAGATTCAAATCTCAGCAATGATTTTGGTTTTAATTTTAAATATGAAAATTTTTGTTTGTGCAGAATTGTTGCCATGTATTGGTATGTAGCCCGGCAGGAACTTGTCAGGTAGCAAGATGTATTCTGAATGTGACTCCACAGGGAGCATGTAGAGCTATTTCTTATCTCTAAACCAAACAGTTCTGGAATAGCTGAGGTACTCTGACAAACACACACATTTAATATTGTTCTGTATATCTTCCAGAGTAACTTTTGTTGTACAAGTAAGCGTTCATATAGACAACATTGGTGAGATCCACACACTTTTCATACATCCTGAGACATCCTCAGGATGAGTCAAGGGGTTCAATCTCTTATCACATGCTAGGAGTCTTAATATGTGTTATCTGTAGTTTATAATGAGAGATTAGGCTCCTAGAAAAACTAATCCTCATTTTGCTGGTGACCTATCTAGAAATAGATAGACCCATTAGTATGAAGTCTTGAGCAGCCAAGGACCAAGAAAGAATTGGTTCCTGAGTAGGCATAGGTGGTCTTTTAGAAGTTGAGCTTGGTTGAGCTTAGTCTAGTGAAGATGATTTCAAGTGGATTATTTGGGAGGTAGAGATATAAGGATTAGTACTGCTCCTACTGTAACTGAGGGGATGCTGTTCTGTTCCTTTGGATGTTCTGAGATTGTGCTTTGGAATGGAATGGAATGGAATGGAATGGAATGGAATGGAATGGAATATTAGGAGTTGGAAGGGACCTCGAAAGATCATCCAGTCCAATCCCCCTGCCAGAGCAGGATCACCTAGACTAGGTTGCACAGGAACACGTCCAGGCGGGTCTTGAATGTCTCCAGAGAAGGAGACTCCACAACCTCTCTGGGCAGCCTGGTCCAGTGCTCTGTCACCCTTACGGTAAAAAAGTTTTTCCTCATGTTCAGACTGAAATAGAATATTAAGAAAAGGAAAAGGAAAAGGAAAAGGAAAAGGAAAAGGAAAAGGAAAAGGAAAAGGAAAAGGAAAAGGAAAAGGAAAAGGAAAAGGAAAAGGAAAAGGAAAAGGAAAAGGAAAAGGAAAAGGAAAAGGAAAAGGAAAAGGAAAAGGAAACCAGGCGGGTTTTGAATGTCTCCAGAGAAGGAGACTCCACAACCTCTCTGGGCAGCCTGGTCCAGTGCTCTGTCACCCTTACGGTAAAAAAGTTTTTCCTCATGTTCAGACTGAAATAGAATATTAAGAAAAGGAAAAGGAAAAGGAAAAGGAAAAGGAAAAGGAAAAGGAAAAGGAAAAGGAAAAGGAAAAGGAAAAGGAAAAGGAAAAGGAAAAGGAAAAGGAAAAGGAAAAGGAAAAGGAAAAGGAAAAGGAAAAGGAAAAGGAAAAGGAAAAGGAAAAGGAAAAGGAAAAGGAAAAGGAAAAGGAAAAGGAAAAGGAAAAGGAAAAGGAAAAGGAAAAGGAAAAGGAAAAGGAAAAGGAAAGAAATTTCAGTTGGCAGAATCCTACAAGTTTTGTCTTCTCCAACTGCCTGACCACTTCAGGGCTGACTGTAAGATAAACCATGTTGTTAAGGGCAATGTCCAAGTGCTTCTTCAACACTGACAGGCTTGGGGCATGTACCACCTTTCTAGAAAGCCTTTTCCAGTGTTTGACCACCCTCTCAGTAAAGAAGTGCTTCCTAATGTCCAGTCTAAGGCTCCTTTTGGTTTATCATGTCAAAATGGGATGGTCTTTTGACTTCTTTTCAGACTCCTTCACTAGCTTGTTGTTTTGTTTTGGCTTTTTTTCCTCCATAGCAGATGTTAAACTCCTATGTTGGTGAATCCCACCATCACTCTAGCAGTAGAGAGGCAATATAAATTATAAGATCTGTCAATATAGAGCTACAGAATGTAAAACTCTTATCTGCAAATTTGCTATCCTTTTACTTGGAAGCATAGCATGTTTAAGTGACTGAGGTTTGCTGCTTAGATGCCAAAGATAACTGTGTCTCCATCAAATGTTATTATTCTGTGTTTAATAACCTTAGATGAAGAGGATCCTTTTTATCTGACAGACCATGGTGACAGTGTAACATTACACTTTCAGAAATATTTGTAATAAATGCCATACATCTATGTGTGTTATACAAGAATATGGGGGAGATGCCACCATAAAGAACAGTGAAGTGAAGAGTCCCAAGTGGTTCTACAGTCCTGTTTTATCCTGCAGAGGCTCCTTGTGTAACCTTGTTTAACTTTCTGTTTCAGGAACAAGAAGATCCTAATAAGCTTGCTACCAGCTGGCCAGATTACTACATTGACCGCATCAATTCCATGGCAGCAGTAAGTTACCTCTTCTGCAAAGCAGGGAAGATTTCCTGCGATATAGATGTGTTTCTTTAGGAAGAAGTCCTGAAAGGAGAAGAATGTTAGCCCAAATGCATGACTACTTTAAAATAGGACTTCTAAAAGTAGACTAAGAAAGTACTAAGAAAGAGCCCTGCTCTAGCAGAAGAATAGATTAGAAAGCACCATAAGCATTTCCAATTTTTATTTCTACAATAGTGAGCACTGAAGGAGATCCAATTAGATTTTGAAATGAAAATTCAGAGCTGGAGTAATGCGATTGATAATTTAAAATTGTTTACATGCCAGCTGTGAAGCCTATCCCAACATATGGCTTTGATCCTTAGATCTCTGCACATTGGCACTGGTCCTGAAAAGAAGGGAAAAAAATGGCTGTGTGCCAGCTGGCTTTAAACTCTAGTAAACTATAATGATCCTGAAGAGACTGTCATGCTCTTGAGTGTTGTTGGAGCACAAAGGTAGTTCAGCTATGACCCCTATTTTGGAAATTTTGAGGAATGTTAATATAAAGCTAGCTTTCAGCATATGCACACACTCATACTTGTGTCTTGGCAGGGCTAGACAGACTGAAGCAGTGACAATTGAAAGTATCTTTTTCCATCAAACTGCTAACTGCAGTTAGCATTTTTGGAGACCTGTGTGTCATTTGGGCCAAGTAGAGGTGAAATAATTCAGTTCTTCAAGAGGAGTCTTAATAGCATCCTGTGAGGATTATATGAAATCATGAACAAGAGGGAACCAAGGCTCCTATTTAGCCCTTCAGAAGAGAAGAACAAGAGTATATTTGATGAATCAGAAAAGCAGCTAGTAAAACCTAATAAAGTTTTGTTTTGTTGTATGGTTTCAGGTTGATTTCTAAGTAATCTACAAAATAACACCAGAGTTAAGGTAGCTGTTTATGTAAGATAATATCTTCTTATATTTGAGCAGATAAATAGAGGAACATCTTTAATTGTCCTTGCTCAATAGCTGTATAGTATGTCTCTTCCTCTAAGCATCCAGTGGAGCTGACCACTAGCAGAACACCTGCAGATAGTGTCCACTCATCTCCTATGATATGGTAGATCTTATATTTCGAACAACCCCATGGAATGCTACAGGCTTGGGGATGAGTGGCTGGAAAGCAGCTTGGTAGAGAGGGATCTGGTTGTACTGGTCAACAGCCGACTGACTGTTAGCCAGCAGTGTGCTCCAGTGGCCCAGAAGGCCAATGGCATCCTGGCTTGTATCAGAAATAGTGTGACCAGCAGGACCAGGGAAGTGATCTTTCTCCTGTACTTGGCCCTGGTGAGTCCACATCTCTAATACTGTGTTCAGGTTTGAGCCCCTCGCTACAAGAAGGACATTGACAGTGTTTCCAGAGAAGGACAAGAAAGCGGATGATGGGTCTGGAGCACAAGTCTTATAAGGATCTGCTGAGGGAACTGAGGCTGTTTAGCCTGGAGAAGATGCTGAGGGGAGACCTTATCACTCTTTACAACCAACCTGAAAGGAGGTTGTAGTGCGGTGGAGGTTGGTCTCTTCTCCCAAGTAACAAGCGATACGATGAGAGGAAGTGACCTCACGTTGTGCTAGGGAAGGTTTAGATTAGATATTAGGAAAAATGTCTTCACTGAAAGGGTTATCAGGCACTGGAATGGGCTGCCCAGGGTAGTGCTGGAGGTATTTAAAAAATTGATAGATGAGGTGCTTAGGGACATAGTTTAGTAGTGGACAGGTTATGGTTGGGCTCGATGATCTTAAGAGTCTTTTTTAACCAAATGATTCTACTGTCTATGATTCTATGATTTTATAGTCAAATTTTGCCTCCAGTTAATTATGTTCAATGTCTACTCAGCACTTTTTGGCAGTTGTGCAGAAGTGACGACAGAATTATGTTTCTAGCATGTTAGGAAGCACACCTTATTTGTTTACTTATGCTTTTATGATTGATTTTTAAAGTCTTCTTTGCACCTTTTGTATCATAGTTTATGAGCTACAAAATAATTTCATAAAAATTATGCCTTAATTGATGCTAAATGTGTCAATACTGATGCATTTCTCAAGAATCAAGATTTAAAAGTTATCATAACTCAGTGTAAGAGGATAGAAGAAAAGCTGCTTTCTAGTGTGAGTCATGAAGAAACAAAATTATCACCTTCCTTCATGCCAGATTTTCTTGGGGCAGAGTAATGAAACAGAAAGAATATGGGCTTGTTTTGAGAAAAGAGATAGAGTTTTTGTGACTGGCATGGCACTATGCTTTGATTTCCTGACTGAACAAATTTGCTCTACAAGGGCCATTAAGGAAAAGAAAAAACCTTGCAATGTCACTGAGCCAAATACTTCTGGTAGGATTTGATCCAAGACCTCTTGAATCTACTGAAAGTTTTTCCATTGATATCAGTGACTTTTGGATTAGTCTTTAAATTATCTTGATGTAAACCTGGAGTACGTACACACCACTATTGTAAATCTGGAGCAGTTCCATGGAATGAGGCTATATTTTGGCCTATGTTTCTAATTTTAAACAAGTTTTAAGAGCACCAATAAACACCAGACCCCGTAATATTGTTTGCGTGCCTCAGTACTGAATGATTGATAACCTTTTATTTGGCTTCAAGCCTCATGATTGGCTCTTATGCTTGAAGTGTTAAGAAGACACAATGGGGTTAAAACCCCTGCTTCTGATTTACCGCTTTGTTGCTTCACTTTTAGGCAGGTGAAGCTTAGCTGACTTTATTTCACAGGAATTGTATCAGCGGAAAACTGGAGTAATACAGCTGAGAACCAGCTCCAACACATTTTAAAAGACATGTTCTATTCATTATTATTTAGACCTCTGAGATTCCTAACATCCAAACGGTTATTTTGGGTCCCTTATAATTTCAGTCCTAAATTTAGTGGTGAGTTTTTTACTTTTTTTTTAAACTGTATCCAAGTGGAGTTGGCTCAGAAGTGGTGAAAGAAAAACATGTTTCAAGTTGTTGCCTGACACTGTCTGGTCTATTTCAGTTTGTGTCTCTTGGGCACTATCAGGTATTGCAATATCTTAATTATAAATACTGCAAGAAGTATTAGAGTTGAAATGGTAGCAATAGTCACAGAAGTGTTAGTTTAAAATGCTTTAAGTCCTGTTTTTTTAAAAAAATTTAATCTTTGCATCTCCTGTGAATTAACTGCATAAGAATCTTTTTACATGTGGCTTTCACATATTTATCTATATTCTTTTGTTGAACTATTAAGATTTTTTTTTTAATGAATTAGCTTGGCAAAAACGTGCTTCCTACCTGCTGACAAAACGGAAATGTCACCTTTATCCTGCTGATATAAGTATCTTTCTATGGACTTCAACAGGCCAAGGTCCCTTGGCTCAAGGATCATTTTCTCAGAAGACCCTCTGCAGTGTTAGCCATCGTATCTGCCCCTCATGGATTATGCTTGAGAACAATGTGTTGATTCCTGACATGTTTGACATTCCCTACTTGTAACCTTAGACAACTACGTTAGGAAGCACTTTAGGTCACAGATTCCTGATCCAGTTCAAAAAGCCACACATTCTAGGCACAGTTCTGCTCAATTGTTTCTGTTGTTGTGACTTTTGAGATTGTAATAGTTTTTAAAACCCAGTTCTCACAAGAGCGCATGACAGTAGAGCTGGATCTCTTTACTACTCTGTGGTGTGCAATTCCTGTGGAGGGACTGTCTCATCCTTCAGGTAGCCTCACAGAAACAAAGGGGCCAAGTAGGTAATTGGTAGTGTATCTCCTAGACGAGTCCTTAAGAGAAAGGAACAGCTGCTAATAATGTCTAATTTAGAAAGAGGAGCCTCCAAATTTACACAGTCCTCTGATGTCTATATGCTATAAATAATACAGGTTGCATGTCCACAGTCAGAGACCATTTCCATTATCAAGGTCATTGTCATCTTCTGATTCATCAACACACAAACCTTCTTCTCTTAAAAATGCAGCAGCTGCCCTGTTAATATCACATGTAAAGAAACCTCACTGTGCTCCTCCGGCCCACCTCACCCCATGATACTGTCTGCTTGGCAGCACAAATAAACACAGCCCTCCTTTTACTGGGAAGGAAAACTTCTAACAGCACCACATTGCTTTTTTTGAGCTTAGCTGTGTATGCATTTCCACAGAGAGGCTTTCAGGTGAACAGTAGTTGCAAATCCAGCTTTTCTGGAGAAATGACTTGGTCAAGAGTATGAGACAAGGGTCAACATTAATAAATACAGCTGTAACCAGGCTCTTTTCCTTGATTCAGAAAGCATTTGAGTACAGCAGCTTCACAGGACATTAAAAATAAATATCTTTCAGCAGAATTTAGCAGGTGGATGACAACCCTCTCCTTCATCTGTGTTAAGTAACATCTATATTACTTTAAACTTATTTACTTAAATGTTCAGGTTTTCAAAAATTACATCTAGTCATAGTTTATGATTTATAGTCTATTCCCTTAGTTCATCCTTAATGCAATGCCTTCTTTTAGTGATGTGGTGCACCTTGAATTTCAACTGACTTTTCTTTGAAGAAATGTTTTAAAGTAGTATTGTCCAGGTATGTTATAGAAGGCATGCAATACAACATTTTTTTATAAAATTTTGATTTTCATTTTAATTCTATTTGTTTATGAACTGAAAGTGATTTCAATAGCGATAACACTTTGTTAGTTGTGATTTTAGATAAAATCTAAAGAAAGAGCTTGAACTGAAATGAGAAATCAAAATATCCAGGTTGTTTTTTCACTCTTTATTCTTTATTTCTTTTTTTTATTTCATTAGTGTGAGACTGTTACGTAAAACTAGGCCATCATACAGTATTGCTGCTGCTAGTTCGTGACCTTTTTTCTTTTGCCCTTTTTTCTTTCTCACAAGTACTGTCATTATGGTTCCATATTTTTCTTCACAGCAATTTAGGGAAATGATTAGCCACTAGGATAAGGTGTGGGAATTGATCTGTGCTTTTAATAAAACTAAAATGTTTCATCTTAAATGGAGCCAAATTTTCAAAAGTAATTTCTTTGACTGCCTGAACTTTATACATAAAATTCTGTGTGAATGATTTTTTTTCCCACCCATTCATGCATTTTTTTTTTGAAAGGGCAAATCAAATAACTAGATGCTATACTTTCATGGGTTATGAACTTAGTTTGAAAAACTTTAAATATGCAAAATGTGCTTGTAAAAAAAGGAGCCTTATGTATACCACCTTTAGAGACCAGATACGGAGCTGTCATTATTTTGCTTCCTCTTCCTAATATGCTTGGTTAACTGAGAGTAACTAGCTGCAAACTCATCACAGCAGATGTTAGTCCTCGAGTGCAGTTTGTCGTTCAGGAAAGCGATTCATCAGTCTGCTACGTTAATGAAATCCAGCCTCAAGTAATGACAGTTCCCTCCCCTCTGTCTCCCAGGAACAGTTATGTTTTCTGTAACTCTTGCTGAGAAAGCTCTTTCATAATGGGAACACGTGACCAGTCTATCTTTAGAGAGGGCATGATGATTTGAGTTTCTAGCCATGCACGGGAGTGAGAAATGAAGGGCTTTTGGCTGCCTGCAGCTTTAGAAAAGGGGTTTTCTATAATCACCCTCTGTTTTAAAGGCAGGATTATTTGTCTTTGTTTCATTTGGGAATGGGCCTTTTTCACTCTGAACGAAATACTGTTGAGCACCTTCCTACCATCCATTTGCTTTCCCCCCCGACCAATAGGAGAAATTAAGACACTAGAGGAATAGGAGCCATTCAAAGGAGCATGTATGGGCCAAAGGAAAGATGACCAGATGGGCTGTCACCCAAGAAAATACAAATCAAGCCCCAGATCACACCCCAGGACTCTGCCACTGAGATTCCATAATGCCTGTTCAGGATTTCTGTTTATTTTTCGAAGAGGGGGATCATATATGGCTTGGCTTAGACATTTCAGTTTATGTTTCTGGCTGTCAGGGGATGCTGGCAAAAGATAAAACGTCATCAGCTCATTTTCCATCAGTAGCGCTCTGTCATTCCATTAAGGCAGGAAATAGCTTGCTCTTTTACTGAGTGAATTTGACTTTAGCGTGGATCAGAGGGAGGACCCCTAGAGTTAAACACATCTCCCTGTGCCAGCTGTTCAGCATAAGACAGCAAGGGCATGGAGCCAAATGACCACCCTTAGGATCCGACATGTGTTGGCACCACATGGTTTGCAAAAGCAAGCAACATGGGAGCACTTCCAAGGGAAGTGAGGTGTTTGGGTGGTGGTGGTGGCAGGCGTGGGGGAGGGGTTAAAGGAAGTTCCAGTGAGAGGAAGGTTTTCTTTGGTGCTTGCTAAATAGTAAAGACTTAAATATTTTGCTGTAATGGGCCATAATTGTAGCTACTCAGATTCCACCACAGAGAGGTGTATAATATCAGATCCCTGATAGATGATGCTAATTTAATCAGGTTATTCATTTGAGAAGGGGTTCAGAGCTGCTTTCCAGATACCTCTGAGAGATATCCCCCAGAAGTCCTGCCAGTAAGAGGCATTTATCCTCTGTTTTACAATTAAAGTGACTAAGAAGACATAGCTATAGACTAAGAATTTCCAGCACTGAAGCTTGACTTTTTAAAGTCATACGTTGAATTTCTGAGGCTGAATGGTATATGTGATGGGCACTGCAGTCTTGCTTTTCACATACAAGGTTCCAGTGTTGCTGACTGTAGATCTTGAACCTTGATTTCCTTATATACCACCTTTTTTAATAGCGTTGTTTGACTTTGAGAACCTTATTTTTCATGTGTATTCCACTCATTGTCTCTCGCTTGAATTTACAGTGACCCATAGCATCTTCAGTTCCAGTTGTCTGTAAGCTCTAGTTATCTCAAGCTGCATAATGGGGGAAAATCTATTCTCCATGTGCCTCAGTTTACTCATTAAAAAACAATAACAGGGATTTTATGATGCTTTAGCTTTTTACAGTAAATATTTCTAATGAGCAAGGGCAAAGTGTATAGGGAAAATCAGTATCTTAAACCAGGTCATATATTTTGGGTGGGGGGGAAAATTTAAGCTTCTACGTACACAAACTGTAATTCAGGGTACTTGCAGGCTGTTTAGTCACTTGAAGAAAAAGCTTTTATGCTTTGAAACCTGACACACATCTGTTTTTTTTTCTTTTTTTCTTCCCCCCTCTTCCAAATCCCTCCAGCCATGTCAGTCTAATAGAAGATATTACCTCTCCCTACAAACTTTGCCTCACATATCCATAGATCACCACAGCAGATCCCTGTTCCAAATTAGGTACAGTTTTCTGAGGGCATGCTGGCAAGTATGATTTTTGGGGAGTAATCTGAGAACCCTATTTTAGCCAGTGTGGCAAAGTGGTATGTTGCTGCCAGTCCACATGAGCAGCCTCATCTGGATTCAGTTTTGTAGCTGAGGCGCTGCTTTCCTGGTGAGAGGTCGGCAGGCACCTCTGCGTGGGTTGATGGGATCGTTGTTTTTCATAATAGCCAGCCTGTCTCTTAGCTTCCAGGCAGCCCAAGCTTTTCTCATTGTCATCTTCTTTTCTGAACAGATGCAAACTCTATATGCCTTCGATGAAGAAGAAACAGAAATGAAAAATAAAATAGTTGAAGACTTGAAGACAGCTCTGCGGACTCAGCCCATGAGGTAATGTTTGTCTTTCATCATGATTCATC
>NW_010178576.1:39566-50549 GCF_000695765.1 Mesitornis unicolor | reverse complement strand
TAGATGGGACACAGAAAAGAGTGGCAAGGACAGAAACCTCATTGTCTCACCTCACACAAGCCTCTGATACTTCAGGCAATCCACAGAGAACCCTACAGTCCCTGGTCTGAACCTGCCTAGTAGGGAGCATGCGCTATTGCTGAAGCGTGTAGCTTCAGGAAAATAAAAGACAAAGTTTGCTGTGAAAAGCCTGTAGCAGATCTGTACAAACATAGGTAATGACTACGAAGATCAGATTTTAGACTTCTTAGAACCCGGAATGTCCCGAGTAATTTGATTCAGGTTAGTCAAAATCTCAGTCTCTACTCTGAACTTTGAATTCACGCTTCTCCTTATCTTCAGTAATGTGAACTGTTTGGTACAAAGCAGCTAATCCATCTGACATCACCTGGTTTGGCACTCTTCCTGTTCTGTGTGTAACTGCGGCATGGAGAAATGTTAAGAGACTTTATTGTGTACTGTGTCTTTGAACGTAAGGTCATCTTTGTTTTTCTGGAAATAAATCTGTGAACAGTTAGCATAGAAACTTTTTCCATTTAACACTTAGAAGAGCATTGTGCAGAAGTAATAATTATAGTTGACACGATCTCAGGAAACACTTGGTCAAAAAGTTTCTGAATGTCTTTATACTGGGACCAAAATAGGCCAGATGTGTTTGCATCTACACTATGCTGAAATCATCGTTTCAGAGAGCTTTAATAATGCCTAATTAAACAGGATTTTTCTTGGGGGGTACACCTAACCAAACAAAAACAGTTAATTTTTTGGGTTGGTTTTATTTATTTATTCATCTCAAAGACTTTTCAATGCCGTTACATTACCTTGAAGATATTTCTGTGACTCTCTGCAGAGCTAAGTGCAGGTTGTGCTTCTCCCCTTCACGATGTTTAAAAGTTGACTTCATGCAGCCTCTCATGTTATGGCAAGAATGAGGTAAAGTGCATCAACTTAAACCTCAGTGTTTTACCTCCTGTTGTGATAGGCTGTAAAAGAACACAAAGCCAGATTCTGATGCTCCTCTGGAAGTCGAGAAACAGTGGCTCGTATTGAGACCTAGGCCAAGGAGATAAGTGACTGATCCTGTCTATTGCTATTCTAAAGGACAGAACACAGTAAAATGCAGCTGGACTTTATGTTAAAATGGAAGCTAAGACAACTGCCAAACTTTGAACTCTCACAAGGATTTTAAACCAAAGTCCTGTGCTGTTGAGACATGATGTAGCAACTCTATTACATTAACATGGAGTTGGTCTGATGCTTCCTCTGTGAAAGTGATAGCTTTCACTGAGCCTATATAGCCACAGCAGCAGGGCCTCTCTGCTATTTCCAGCTGAAACATTTTGGTGGTGACCATCGTTTGTTCTGCTCGGTAATTCTGAATAGGGCAGCCCAGCCTCCTTGTTGAGAGCAAGAAAAAAAGAAGAAGAAAGAGAAATATATTTTGCTCAAAGCCTTGCAAGGTTTTCCTGCTCAGACCTATATTGCTTCTGTTGGATCCTCTTGAAGCCTGTTGCTTCATCTGTTTATAATAACCCTACAAGCTTCAGTATGAGCATCTATGAGCTGCCCTATAAAGTGTTCTCTCCTAAATCGCTGGCGGTGGTTATGGGGCTTTTTTTTTTTTTTAAATAGTTAAGCCAAGCCAAATTTTGAGTTAAGTCCTATGTCTCAACTAATTTCCAGCGACTCAATTCGTTAGCTGCCAAGTGGGCTGCATGCCAATGCCTGATCAACAAGCCAATTTCTTCTTGATGGAAAGGTCGCAGTAGAGAGGCCCTTGGCTCCATCACATCCCTCTCATAAGCAGTACTGTACCCAGGCCTTCAAAATACTAGTCTTTCTAGTTCAATCTGGACATCAAATCGTATTTTCCTTGCCACTTCTGTTCATCAGACCTCTGAAGAAAACAGAGACTTAAATTCCCACAAAATGGACTGTCTGGAATCCATTTGTGATGGTAGGGTACATAGGGGCTCTGACAGCTTACCAATAGTCTCCTCTGCTTGAATTCTCTGACCTATATGAATCAAAAGAGGAAAAATGCTTGTGTTTGGCTCTGTGTTTTATTTTACTGCAGAACTGTGCCTCTTATACTACAAAATGCAGAGTAATGGTACCAATCTCTGTTTCTTTTCCAACCCACCAGTTCTAACAACAAAAACTGAAGCAGACATACCCAAACTCAAGTTCCTCTCCTCTTTGGAGAAAAGGTGATAAAAGCATCCCTGGGCAGCCAGTTGGCCCCCTTTAAGTGAGTGCATTTTGTTTTGGTACTTAGGAGATGCCTTGAAGTAATAAAGACAGGTTATGTCCCAGCATGCAGGAACAACACCAGTCTTAGAGAACAAAAAACCCACATCTGCATCTTGTAAGGAAACACATTTTCTTTTAGGTTTGTAAGAACTTATGACTATGAACAAGTGTGATGACAAACTGTTGGACAGACGCAGTGAGAGAAGAGCTTTTCTTTTGCTTATTTTAGTGCCCGAAAATGGAGGTTTAGAAGTGCATCAAAAGTAAAAAACTTACAAGAGACTGGAAAAAAAAAACAACAGAAACACCTCCTTTAGCCTGAATCATCAGTAACTCTCATTGCTGTCTGCTATTCTCCTTTTCTTTAACCCAGATTTACCTCCTGTTTTTTTTGTTTGATTTAGCCATGTAGCATTCAAGTGCATATTGGAGATGTTAGTTTATGCATCCAGCAAGCAAAACCCATTATCCTGAAGTTTTCAGCAGTTCAGTAGTTGTCAGAATTGTGCATGCCCCCTGATTCAAAAACTGATGCTGCAGGGAAGTGTGGCCTTGTCTGTTAACAGGGTGGGAACATCCTGCTCTCTGCACACCCACCACATATGATCTTTCTTTCGTTCCTGAGCTGGAACAAGTCTCACAGGGAGGCTGTGTTCCTCCCCACCAACTACATTTGGAATTCATCAGTGGGTCATTACCTCTTAGGCTGCTGCATCTGTATTTAGATGAAAGGTTTGTTATTAGAGCTAGCTAACTCATTTTGATCAGCACTCTCTAAAACTTGAAAGGCTAAGAGGCGCCCTGCCTTTTAAAGTGTGCTAAACTGGTCAAGTGAGAGTCTGAGGTGAGGTTAGGCTTTAATTTGCTTGTTTAGCACCTATTAAAACACACCCTGCTTTATTTACACTTGAGTTTTTGAATGTGTTAGCCAGAATGCATTGGCATATTACACCTTCCAGTCTAGAACAAGACCTTACTTTGCAGCGTACAGGATGTATAGGATGGCAGTTAGTTACACACGTGTATTGTGAGGAAGAGGGTACTTTTATTTGTATGAGCTGGATTTGTCTTTGCACGTACACACACGCACACACGTCCCTGCTTACAGACATACAGTTGCACAAACACCAGTATGAGGATTATGGTGCTCAGCCTGTCAGCTAATCTCCTACTTCTTTTTCTCTCCTTTCTACAGATATTTGCACACATTCCTCCCCACATGCATGCTCACACCGAGCAAATTCTCATACTGAGAGTGTCTGTTGGCTCAGAAACTGCTATCACCATTTCTTTATCATCTTCTTGTATGATTTCTGGCTTTTCCAGAGAATAATGAATAAGTGTTTTGGAAAAGAAAGGTGAAAATCATAATTTGATTCCTGCTTCTGATGTCAGCTGAAACAGGAAGGTACTTGGTTTTGCTTCCTATTGAGTAATGCAGCTTACTGTTTGGTCTCTAGCCTAGGAAGAGTACAGGAAAATCCCCACATTGTTTTAAATTATGGCATTAAACAAGATCTGTGACACACACGACTTTCCTGCGCATGCCTACTTTTTGGAATGACCTCATCCAAACAGTCCTAGAAAAATTGCTCTGCCAGTGAATTTAGTGGGGATTGTACTTAATTGGGACAATATGACTTTTGTGCATTTACCTTTTTTTCTTTTTCACATGGTCGTCAGAGCAGGCTAAAATACATGAAAGTGGTAGTCTTGTCATAAGACCAGGTGTTCCATCTGAAAGTATGTTTATAACCTTTTGTTCAGCTGCTTCTTCAGGATGTTTTCTTTTGTCAGTAGAGCTATGCATCTTCAGAAGGGTATCCATCTTAAGACTTCCCTCAGCCCTGCAACTGGAAAGAACAGCAAAACATCTACTTTTTTGCCTCTTTTGTTTTCTTTTGTCCCCTAAAAGATGGAAGGAATAGCTAATGTATAGGATGGATTCATAGAACTGAACTTTGGGGGTGAGGAGGAAAAGAATTTAAACCAGTCCCTCTATAATACAGGCAAAGAACATCTCTCCTCTTTAGACACAGGATTAGAGAAATGCTCAGAAGTCATCGGCACTACGCTGTTTGGTAACTACTTGAGTTTGTGCTTATTTTGGTTCCAAATACATCCTTAGCAGCAACTCTTAGCCATGAATGCACTTATTTCAGTTGTCTTTGGCATGCTAGCAGCTAAATGCAGTACAGAAACTGAACTAAGTTTTAATCTTTCTATAATCAGTTTAAATAAAACTGCTTTGAGTGATTTACCAAATTCCTGGTGTACAATGTTGATCCCACACTCTGGCCTGGAGCAGAGGGACTTTTGTTCCTATGATTTGTTAGGGTAAACAAGATGATTCATACAAAGAATGTGCAATCAGATTTGTGTGAAACTTGGCAGACTGTCCTAGCATGGTTCAACTAAACCTTGTTTTCATTTTTAGTGCACGTGTGTTCCTGCAAGTGCTTGCTCCTACTCTGATATTAATTTTGAAATTCAAAAAGTTTTGAACAAAACCCAAACCTCAGACCGAAACTTTGTTGAAAGCACCAGGCTTTGCCATGTTTCTGGCCAAACTACTGGCCCAAATAAGCTGAAAGTTGGCAAATCCATCAGCACAGTGAACATAACTTTTAGGTAGGCCCTGAAAATTCCTGTGTGGTGTAACCACCAGAAGACCGTACATGTCAAGTCCATGTAATCCAGGAGATACATAAGCATGGCTCAGGTTTGTCTTGCTGGTGCAAAGACATGAACAGAGATCAGTGAAATTCAGTTTTTCAGTATGATGCTTCCATTACTGATGCATATTTGTAACAGCATCTCACTTAAGGACAGAAAAGAGAAAGACAGCACATTAGGAGGTATCCAACAGGGAGGAAGAGGGGCTAGGTAGAAGCAAAATGACACAGTTTTGATATTCTTACTTTGTTACATGGGTGGTAATTGTTAACAACGTTTTCATTGGTTTGAGGTGTCCTTCTACATTATGCTGTTTGGAGTATGGTCATGGATGTACTTTTGTTGGTGTGCATTTTACTAGAATTAAAATTCAAATGTAATTCACGTGGTTTTGCATTCAGACGTTCTAAAAAACTGCACCTACTTGAATGATCTTTTAGAGGAGGCAGGATGTAAACAAAGCAATGTAGAGAAGTTATTTCTAGCCCTTTCCATATCTTTGAATCCCCATTTTTAAGCCTGGGAACTCTAAATGAAAAATTGCTAGAATGATTGGTTAACGCTGGTTTTCAACAAAACTTTAAAATTTTCCAATGATGTTCTCCTATATCCTCAGTTTCCATAATCTGAACCTGAAGAAAGCAAATTTTGTGGTAGAATACAGTAGAAACAGAACTCTAGTGATGTCAATAGTCAAAATAAACCTGTCCTACTATAGGTTCAGTCCTCAATGTGTTATTTGATAACTGATTAATTCTGTATTTCCTCTATTTATGATGTTTTTACTGTACATTTTTCTACTGCAGGTTGACAGTGGACCTGTTCCATTCTTAATGTACCGTCTCAAACTAAAACCAAACAACTAAACAAAACAAATGCAGAAAAGGCCAAGCTTTGCCTTTTGCTGATGAACATGTACCTTTAAACTTTATATGTTCCTGTACGTGTATCATGGGATCAGAGTGTGAAGTCAATACAGCTAACAGAAACAGTGGTAATGAGTTTTCCTCTGTCAGTGTACCCACTCCTGGAGGTAGCAGTCTATAAGTAGTATTGGCTAAAAGTTTGAACTAAGCCTAAAAATTGTTTTCAAGATAATCTGATCTCATCTCATCATTAAAAGTGTAGTGATGAGTCTATATGAAATTGTATCTTTTGTGTATTAGCTCATATGTAAGATGTAGCAATTTGAAATAATCCTTTCAGCTTTCAAAATACAGCAATTATTGGGGTGGGCCACAGTAGGTGTTTGATGGTAACTGTCTTTGGTCTACTTTCCTTATTTTTCCTACCTGTTTGTCTTTTTTTTTTCCCTCAGGTTTGTGACCAGGTTTATTGAGCTGGATGGCCTGAGCTGTTTGCTGAACTTCCTGAAGAGCATGGACTATGAGACCTCAGAGAGCCGTATACACACATCCGTTATAGGGTGTATCAAGGCACTCATGAACAACTCCCAGGGACGGGCTCATGTCCTGGCTCATCCAGAGAGTATCAACATCATCTCCCAGAGCTTACGGACTGAGAACATTAAGACGAAGATTGCTGTGCTGGAGATCCTAGGAGCTGTCTGCTTGGTACCAGATGGTCACAAGAAAGTCTTGCAAGCCATGCTTCACTACCAAGTCTATGCTGCAGAAAGGACAAGATTCCAGGTATAAGGAGGATACTTTGCCAGAAATACCCAGTATGATGAAACTTTGCAAGGAGTGATTTTTATAGTTCATGTATTGCAAACTTTCTAGGTAGTAAAAAGGCAATATTTCTCATTTTGTTTTAGGAAAGGCATTTCCTCAAATGGATTATCAGCATACATTTTTTTTTCCAAGACCTGATTGCTTGTCATTAACATTAATTTAAAATATCCTATATTTTACCTTAAAAATAAAGGTTTGTTAAATGAAAGCTGCTAATCCGTTCAAACTCTAACCTGATGGCATTTCTGGGCTGGTAATGATTTGTTCTACCTTAGAAACTGAAGTCACAGAATTCCAGGAGCCTCTGTCCTGATTTTAAAGCCCTTAATTTAGTAATAAAAGAGTTGTGGATTAAATCATGTACAGTGGAGGCACTTCAGTTGTCATTTAGTAATGAACTGGTGAATTGTCACCACTTAGCAAATGTTGTCTCACATAACTCCCATTCAGAACACAGAAGGGAAACTCGATCTCAGAGACCTTGAGGTAGGTCAGTAGATCATTGACAAGCTTTTGTTGTGAATACTACTGGCTGCTATTGTAACGTTCCTCTTCCTAGTGAACTGAGCACCTTACAAAAAGATATAACAGAAGCTGTTGCTGTGTATTAAGCTCCTAAACCTCAGCATCACCTCACTCATTTGCTGTTCTTTCTTAGGTGAAATGATGAGGGCGGTGTTGGGCCAGCAGGCCCTGGATCCTGGTTTCTGTCAGCCATTAACTCCTGCCTCCTTCTCATCAGTGAATTTTGGGCAACAATGAGCTTATGACTGTAAAAGTGAATAGGGAAACAGTCTGTGCTCAGGAACAGTAGCTGCCAATGTTTGTTGTTAGAACTGAATGCATGATGGGATTCACTGACCCCGTAACTCAGACCTGAGACTGGGATGCAGAAGATCTTGGCCTGTTACTAATCTCTATGTGGCATTGGCAGGTCCACCCCTCTGTGTGCAATGCCCTGTTTGCATTGCTTGTCTGTCCAAACTCGGTGCATGACTTTATCATACAATATACAGGTATATGATGTATGACTCCAGAATGGGGAGGCCTTTTGATCTCACTTGAAAGATCTTGAGGCTATTTCAATACAGGAAATATTAATTACAGTAAAAGTTGGAAGGTGAAGAGATTGCAGCTGCAATCATAAGAAATATGATACCATCCTTTAGCACAGGAGTAGGATAGAAATGACCGATGGAGAAGCAGAAAAATAAGCCATGAAAAGAGTTATGATGTGCAGGTTATTGTGGACTGCCTATGAAAGAGAGAAGGGAAAACTTTAAATCCAGCTTATTCTCTAGTAATTTGCTGAAATAAAGAATCCTCCCTGAATTAATCTGACATTCTTGTGTACCTGGTAGACACGTGGAGATAACCTTAGATGCTCGGCAAAAAGCAGTGGTAACTCACGGCCCAGACAACACTTGTGTTTCTGTGTTAACTTATTTTTACTTGACAAGTGACTCTGCTTAATAAGCCTATATGGAAGATAGATGCTGAATTTACTTAGTGGATCCTACTTGGATCCTCTCTCTCTGTTTTCATATTGGTTTAAAATGTACTGAGTAACTGAGGTAAGTCTTTCCTAGGCAAAGTGGGGTAGCACAGGTCTTGCACAGCTGAACTTTTGAGGAATGTAGTGCAATGATTTGCAAGATGCTTACCAACTCACACATTCATGAAAGAGTACTTTGCTTAAATGCTTGCTTTTTCAGATATGTTTTTCTACTGGGGATAAAGTAAGAGATAAATGGATACTCTCTCTTTTTCCTTTCTTAAACAAAACAAAAAAACCCCACCCAAACCCCAAAATTATTTAGCTGAGGGGATGCATTCTTGTTTGTAACTTCTGACACTTGTGTCTAGATGCTGGAAGGGGATTTTCCATTACACAAAGCAATAGCTTGAGTTTAGTTTTGAGGAAGTAAGGGTTCATCCAAAGACATTCCTCATCCATCATCAGTCATTTTCTTCCAATAGAGATAGTGGGGATTTTTTAAATGGTGATGAAACAAATGTGGTTATGGTCTTCCTTACTTTTTAGTGGAAGATTCTCTGATACTCTATGATTTGTCAGTTAAGTGAGTGTTATATCTCTTCGCCTCTTGTCCTCCCACACCTGTGTCTCAGAAAGGTCTTGCAGCTCATTATCAAGAGGAGCATCCACTGTAACTTGACTATGGGAGGCAATTTTAAGAGAAGGATGAGTTGACAATGCTTATCCTATACCTTTACAGTAAACTTCAAAAATGTGTAAAATGAAAGCCAGTGAAACCCCCTTCTTTTTCTTTATTCTAGTCCTAAGGGTAATCTTCATAACCCAGATTTTGAAAAACTCTGAAGGGATCCTTTAGGTTTCAAACTGAAGTCTTTTGGGGATGTGTTTTCTGTACCTTTAACAACTAGCAGCATCACTCAATGTATTGAAGTGTCTGAACAGTTTAGAGCTTGCAGCTTTAGGTTGACTTCGGCCACACCTAATCACTGTTACATGAAAAATGATCCCCCACAACTGGGCATCTGGCAGAAACAAGAAACAATAATTCTTTCTGTGAAAAGTAATAAAAAATGAATTAAACTGTAGGAGCAGGAGAAACGTAATGTTCAGAGTAGGAATTTATTCCTTTGGCTCTATGGTTCGTTATTGCTCACTGATTCTAATGGTGGGAATAAAGGAAAGCTGAGATCTGTAAAGGCACTGCTTAGTCTTTCTCTAGGTCTAGCTCTGTAAGACAGTGGCCACATTAGAGACATAATACCTAAGAGGAAAATAATTTCAGATTTTCAACTGTGGAAATCAAACTCAGTTCTTGTGTAGTAAAAAGTGTAGGGCTTTCTGGAAACTGTACTGAGCTCACTTTTGTTGCAGTGTCCAATAAATAACTTAGAGGTAACACTGACCTCTGACATCGTCAGTGCAATTGTTGCTTTTCCTTAAGTTGTCTTCCTGACAACAGTGGCTGATAGTATTCTTCATCCTTTTCAGCCACCTCACTGTCAATTTATCCCTTCTCATCTATGAAAGCTGGCACTTTGTATACTATGTGTTTGGATTTATTTTCCCCTTTTACAGATTGCAGTGTCCCACTCTCCCCATATCATCTGTGGTGACCACAACTGTGTACCTAGAGAAATCAGGAGGTAAATGTAAGAAACACTGTTCCAGATCTACTTTTCCCCAACAAAAAATGTTGGGTTTTTTATTGGGTTTTTGGGGGTTTTTGTTCTTGCAGAGGAATATCATGGTGATGAATAAAGACTTGAGGTGCATGGTTCTGATTCCACTCCTCTCTGTAAAAAGGAGGAAGAGAGGTTCAGAATTATTTACTGGCAACCAACTTAAGCTTGTGCATAACTTGCTTCTGACAGCTTTAGATTGAACACTGATTATTTCCAATTTGCACATACTCAAGTGTTGTGGAGTGACGTAGAGATCATGTATTTAACATGGTAATATAAAACATGGCATGTTTCATTGAATGTCAGAAGTTGTTCTTGGTCAGTGTTCTAAGCACAACTCTTACTACCTGGCACAGCTAGCTAAAAGTAATCAAAGGACCCAGCAGCTGGTGAATTAGTAGAGAAGGAAAGCTGCAACTTAAGATCTGTTTTTTACTAAACTTGCATTGGCTTTGTCCTGCTATAACTCCTATTATTTGGATAGGAAACTTGCAGTTGTAGGTTAGTGTATCTAATGTCAAAATCCAAGTTAGTGATATTCCTGAGTGATATAAACATTTGTAATCCAAATTAATTAAACCAAATTGTACCAGGTCATACCAGAGAGGAGTCCAGAGAGAAGTCACTTTAAAGATATGGAATGTTCTCAAGAATTTTCTGTTCTTTGTTGAGACTTCAGTAAAATGCCTTGTAGTACTGGAACTTCACGCTATATCTCTGCTGTTCAGTGTGTTCACAGGTTTATTGAGATCGTATTTTTCTTGGCACTTGCAACAAGATTCTATATTTTATTTTTATGTCTGATTTTATATTGTGGCTCTTCCTATTTTCTCACATTTGCCACAGCTTCTTGCCTGAGCTGATCCCTTTGCCTGCTTTAATCTTTGATCCTTCTTTCATGCTGCCCTTCTGCCTGGAATAACTCCCTTTAATGTCCGACAGGCAGCCTGCAGTTTCTCTTTTAACGTATTCCTTGAAAACTGTCCTCTTCAGAGTAATATTCCATCTTTACTCAAATACTGCAATGATATAAAGGCATGCCTTCAATCTCCTTCCTGAGGCAATCTGGAAAAGCTCTGTCTTTTCTTCATCCAATTTTTGAAATATGTTTCTTTGCCTACAAATTCTGCTCTGCCCCTTAAATAAGAGAAATTAAAGAAAGCACAGAAAGCCAGACAAT